>NW_004797493.1:925081-927403 GCF_000002075.1 Aplysia californica | reverse complement strand
AAGACACGCAAAAACAAAACGCCCCCTCTCCCACACAAAACAAACAAACAAATATACACGTACACACAAAACAAAAACAAACAAAATTATGTACACACAAAACAAACAACGAAGTACATAATATGTACTGGTAAGCGCCGGCGACAAGTCCTATCCACTAAGCATCGGCTAGACGGGACAGGACGGGATTACAGATCAATCAATATGTAGGCAGGCTGGGAGGGCGACACAAACATACGAGGACAAGGGGTCAAACAGACAGACAGACGAAACAAATTATCCAGGTCGATGAACCGATCCATCGATCTTCTCAGAGATCGGCCCGCGGGGATCAAACTCAAACACGCCTATCATCACTTCGTCTTTTTGTTTGGGGTGAGTTACGACTAGGATCCCTGATGGATTTTGAAAAGTATTTTTTTTAGTAGAGGTTTTACGGCGCTCGCAACTGCATAAGGTAGGTCATAATATGAGCGCCAAGGGGTGGATGTCTACAGAGAAATCTTTCCAGGGAATTGGGCTTACTCTGCTCACCTCTCTAGCTTCAACAGCACAAAGTCTGTTTCGACTTTTAAGGCACCCCGGAAATAGCGGGTCGCAAGAGTGTGACAAACATACAAAAGAAGTAAAGGAAAACGACGAAAGTAACGATTAGGAAAGAGAAAGCAGCAGTTCCCTGTTGTAGTTCAGGCACAGTAATGAACATGGCATTGCTGAATCAGCCCATTTACAATTCTACTGTGCATAAGAACGAGAAACGCCCCCCTTTTGGGAATGGCCTAAAGACACTTCAGTCAGTGGCACCGCCCGGGGGGGGGGGGCGCTAAGGGGTTAATCATCATTTTAAAAACATAGTTTTGTTAAGAGTTTTACGGTAATTGCAACACAATTAGGTCATGTAAGTGCAAATAATGAGAGGTTTTTGTTTTAGAGAGAGTTTTACGGCACATACATACTGTTCAGTCAAATCAGTGCTGAAGATTATTAGAGGTGTTACAAACGAGAAATATACAAAATAAGACTTTTTAAAAAGTCTATTGAAATAGTTTCAGTAACGAGCTTTACGGCAATAGCAACAAAAAGAATTAGGTCATACACGTGCCGAAGGTTAGAGGTGTTACTATTAGAGATATAACAAAGAAAGAAACGAAGCAGGAGAAATAAGGAAAAAATTTTTCTCTTTCTTTTAAAGTTTTGCTAAGCGTCTTACGGTAAATAAATGGCAACACAATTAGGTCATGTAAGTGCGAAGGATTAGAGGTTTTTGTTTTATAGACAGTTTTACGGCACTTGCACACTGTTCGTCATACCAGTGCTGACGATTATTAGAGCTGTTACTAACGAGAAGTATACCAAAAAAACCCGGTTTAGTTCATTGAAATATTTCAGTAAAGAGCTTATGGCAATTACAACATAATTAGGTCAAACACGTGCCGAAGATTAGAGGTGTGACTACTAGAGATTAACATACAAAGAAAAGAAGGAGGAGACATAAAGACGACAAGTGTTTGAAAGGAAATTGTTTCATGTTTTAGTGGGTGTTTTACCGCAATTGCAACACTATACGGTCATTTAAGTGCCGAAGACTAGAGGTGTTACAAGAGAGTATCAAACACAAAAAAAGAAGAGGGAGATATTAATAACGACGATAAATGTTTAATAGGACAGAATGACCAAACCAAACCAAAGTACCCGTCAGCTTGTTTGGGATGAGTCATGCCTGAAATTCCCTTCTTTATTTATTATCTTTCTTTTACACGGTCTTACTAAGAGTTTTGCACCAACTGCAACACAATTGGGTCATATAAGTGCCAAACATTAGAGTAAGAGTTTTACGGCACGTGCATACCCTTCGGTCACATAAATGCTGAAGATTAGAGGTGTTGTTACTAACGAGTAACATATACACACTAAAAGGTTTAGTTTACTGAAATAGTTGTAGAGAAGAGCTTTACGGTAATTATTACACCACAATAATTGGGTCATGCACTTGCCATAGATTAGAGGTGTTATTACTAGAGACAAATAGATAGATAGATAGAGATAGAAACAGAAATTGAAAGGCAGACAGGCAGGCAGGCAGGCAGGCAGGCAGACAGACGACATAAAATTACTATACAGACAGAGCGCCAATGTCCAACACGGTAAAACAGAGGTCGTCCACCCCACTTACTGCTCTCTGATGTTCAGATTCCACAAAGCCACAGACCGGAGAGACCCAAAAACAGACAGACAGACAGACCAGACAGATAGATAGATAGATAGATAGACAGACAGACAGAAAGACAAACAGACAGACACAGAGAGACTGATAGATAGATA
>NW_004797493.1:923706-924759 GCF_000002075.1 Aplysia californica | reverse complement strand
AGAGAGAGAGAGAGAGATACAGAGAGAGAGAGAGAGAGATCTATTCAATTAGATTTAAATACTAGAAGAGATGCAGAAAAGAACTCACCTTTTCATCATTAGCCACCATGAGTGTATCCACTGCCCGCTTCAGTTTTTCCACCTCTGTGTCTATTGAGAATATAGAAGAATCAAATTCATTGGTTCAGCAAGAAAAAAAAACACCCACACACGCACGCATGCACGTGCACACTTAACTTCAAGAACATTTTCAAATATTCGAATCAGCTTTAACGATCACTTGCATGAGATAATCACATGTACAAACGAACACTTCCCATTTCCTGTATTGGTTTTCCTTTTCTTCTTTTTTGGGGGGTTACATTTTCACCAAATAAAAAAGTTTCTGCCAAAAATTACCAATCATTTAAGAAATCCAAACTTCCTGATTAATCCAGAAAATCGGTGCGTCTGGTTTATGAAGCCCGACCCCCCCTCCATGCCCTTTGCCAAACAATTGGCGGAGAGGCTGGAAATCTCACCTGAATTTTCCAGGGGTAGGGTTCCATTCCTGCCCAGCCTCAGCCTGAGCTCTGAGTTCTCAGCATCCTTCAGGACAAGTTTGGCTTCTAGTTCTGCAACCTGACGCTGGAGACAAAAAGGTAAATAGCAAATGAAAAAAAAATCAACAAACATAATACTTACTAGCATTCCCATTTTAAAAAAAATGCTCCATGCACATTATATTCAGAGATATATTTCAAAACTACAGGACAGTTATGTACTTAGAATATAACATTATGTAAATACAGAATGATAGCAAAACATTTATCATTCGTTAACTCATCAAGACCTATAGATGTCATAATAATAATAAAAATATTTCATCCGCAAGTGTCTGACGATATTAGATAACCAATGCATCTGCAGAGGAGAGTAATTCTTACAGTGAAATAGAAGGAATAAGAATAAAGATGATTCATTGAGGCTTTTGCTATGGCCAGTGTCATCAAATTGGACACACAAGATTTTGCCACATTTAGAGCATTTAAAAGCTTTACTTCTAATTGTAAC
>NW_004797493.1:920030-923606 GCF_000002075.1 Aplysia californica | reverse complement strand
AGAGAGAGAGAGAGAGAGAGAAAGCGAAACAGGGTAAGTACTCGGTAGACAGACAGGCAGACAGACAGACAAACAGCAATAAATACAGACAGTGCGACCATGTCTGACAAGGAAGAACATCTCACAACTGCTCTCTGATGTTCAGATTCCACAAGGCCTTACTTAGACCAGAGAGACCCACAAAAGCTCGCTAGGCATGCAGCATGCAAGCGCGGCCGGATACCTAGAGCCGCGTGCACCGGGAGATGTATGCACCCAGCTGTGGGGAATGTCTACCCCTGGTCCTCGGTACGTTGGGTAATGAATAGAAAGGATAGCTGCTGCCACTACTGCAGTTGCTGCTGTTGTTATACGGCACTTTGCAACACAATTAGGTAATGTAAGTTTTTTTGGGTCATGTAAGTGCCAAAGATTATGTTTGTTTGGGTAAAGATTTGAGGTCTTATAAGGCTTGTTTGGTTGAGTAAACCGAAACACATCGACACAAAATTTTGACATTCAAATTTAGCACTGGGAAAAAAAAGACAAAGGAAAAACGGATAAGTAGGACCTACCCCAAGATTAGAGGTGTCACTACTAGAGAGTAACAAACACATACAAACAAACAAAGAAAGGAGAGATAAGGACAATGGATGTTTAATACTGTAGGAAAGAAGGATAAACCACACCAGTGCACCGGGAGATGTATGTACCCAGCTGCTGTGGGAAATGTCTACCCGTGGTCCTCGGCACTTTGGGTAATAGACGGTAGCTGCAGTTGCGGCTGCGGCTGCTGCTGCTGCTATTGATGTTGTTGTTTTGGTTTTATTAAGAGTTTCACGGCTCTTGCAACGCAATTAGGCCATAATACAAGTACCAAAGATCATGTTTGTTTGGGTTTGTTTGAGTAAAGATTTGAGGAGTTATTATGTTTGTTTGGTTGAGCAAAGAGAAGCACATCGACACGACAACAGTTATTTAGTGCTGGAAAAAAAGTATGACAGACAAACAGAAATAACAGCGGGAAAATACACAAATAGGACGTACACTGGCGCCCTCCAACCACCCTCCCCGAAGATTAGAGGTGTTACAGGAGAGTAAAGAAAAACAAAGAAGCACACACACACACACACACAAGAGAGAGAGAGACAGAGAGACAGACAGAGAGAGAGAAAGAATGAAAACCCACCTGCACATTCCGGAACCTATCATCCAGCTCCCTCCGACCCTTCTCGGCAGACGCCAGCCGCATCTTGAGACTCGACACCTCCGCCATCAAGTCCAGCTTGTGGTGCTCTAGACTCGACCGCGTCAGCAACTCCTGGAAAACACACACAAAAACATAAACCCAATAAGTAAATACAGTTGAAATTGTCAATAGTTCATTTTTCAAAAAAAGTTTAAGAGTTTTACGGCACTTATAACACAACAAGATCATAATACAATTGCCGAAGATTAGACAGTCATCCATTGTCCATGAGAAAAGTGTTCAATAGGCGGACGTCTTGAATAGTGTCATTATAATATTATGTATATAAAAAAACAGATGATCCCTGAGACGTACCCCATTGACACTACAAGAGAAGCTCTACGGGCTGACAGATGAACTGAGCAGGAAGGCCAAATGTATGACAGATACCCGACTTCAAGAGGGATATGATGTGATCGAGAAGAAGAAGAACACAAGTGATTAAGTGGAAATTGGTTTTTTGGACAGGTGATTGTCTTGGACATAATGGCTAGAGTAAGTTTGAAATATTGAAAAAGCTGTGTCATAACTATTGATCTTCTCTTTGTTTGAGTAAAGAGAAGCCTACTGACATGCAAACAGTTACCTGGCGCAGGGAAAAAGCAAGACAGACTGACAGACAAACTTCTTTTCAAATTAAAAAAAAAAGTTCTTCGCGTTTTACAACTATAGACAGGAAGAAAAGAAATACGGTAGAAACTGCTCTAACGGCCAACTGTATAAGACAATCACCTGTACAGACAGCCACTTCCCATTTCTTCCCTTGTGTATTTTTTAAAACATTATAAGGACACTGTGTAAGACCATCACTTGTCTAAAACGACCATTTACTCATTGACAAAGGAAAGCCGTCTTAGACAGTTTCGACTGTTGTTGACTTCTAGATTAGCAGATTGCTGAAAAAAAGTTGACCATTATTCACAGCTTCCACTCCTGGAAAAACGAGAACTGATCACTACTTTTGACTTCTAAGATGAAAAGAAATAGTCGACAATTAATTCATTCATTCGAACTTCTGGACAGTCAAAAGAAAATATAAAACTGGCCACTGCTATTGACTCCTGAGAAGAAAGAAATAAGTTGTCAGTTCATCATACAGCTTCCCAAATTCAACTGGACAAGAAAAACACAAATATACCACACACCCCCCACCTCCCCCCCCCCAAAAAAAAAGCTGGGGGGGGGGGGGGGATTTGCCATCAAGTACATTCCACACGAAAGTAACCTCTTGACCTGATGACCTGACCTGTTGAACAAGTGAATGAAAGGTGTTTTTAT
Organism: Aplysia californica; assembly: GCF_000002075.1. Lineage (NCBI taxonomy): Eukaryota > Metazoa > Mollusca > Gastropoda > Aplysiida > Aplysiidae > Aplysia > Aplysia californica. Next base: position 921,100 of record NW_004797493.1, on the reverse strand, counting down.
TACTTTGGGCCAGAGGTGAAAATATTATTTCAAAGTCCCGTTCCCTGCTTCACCCTTTGACCTGTAAGAAAAATAAAGCAGCACAGCTAGAAGTTGGTCAATGGGTCAGGTAGCTTTAGTTCATGATATACTTTTAATATGAGTTTTACGGCACTTGCAACACAAACAGGTCATACAAGAGCCAACAATTGGAAGAGCTACTCAGTTAGAGAGTAGCATACAAAGAAAAGGGGGAAGGAGGAGATATTTCTATAAAGACCATAGATGTTTGAAGGGAAAGAAGAAGCACGTACCACACCAGAGCACCTGCCAACCACCCACATAGTTGTGGCAATCGGCGGCAGTGAGCTCTGGAATGAGTTACACATCTTCTCAAACGAACAAATAAAAAAAGAAAACAATGGCAAAATTCACAAAAACACCAACCCCAACCAACAACATAACATAAAAACACAAACCCACAAAAACAAGATGATAAACCCACATAAAAACCAAACAAAAACAACAACAAAATAGAAAGAATACAAAACTAAAGAAGAACCCATCTATGAAAACAAACCAAACCAAGTTAATAAAAATGAAGAAAAACAAAATCCCCAAAAACAATTTACAATCCCAGAACGTCGCGCACTCACCAAGTAGCCAGCATGGGCATGAAGCTACGTGCTCAATCAAGATGTAAAGAACATATGTGAAGAATGTGCAGTGCATATTATGTACATGCACTCTGTGTACTTTGCTTTTTTCCCTCCCCTACAAACACGTACAATACACAAAGCGTGACTCGGTTGTACGTGCAAGAACCGAAGGTGCGAGGCGAGCGGGTCACCCGCGCGGAATGGTGATGAAATCTGACAACTAATGCAGGAAGAGATATTAAAGTATATCATTACTGTGTTGTCTGTTTTTTTTGTTCTCTCTCTCTCTCTCTCTCTCTCTCTCTCTCTCTCTCTCTCTCTCTCTTCCTCCCCCTCCCCCCTTCTCTCTCACTCTCTCTCCCTCCCACCCTTTTCTCTCGTTGTTCTCCACTCACTTACTTTTTCATCCCCCCTTCTCTCTTCCCCCCTCCG
>NW_004797493.1:917348-919930 GCF_000002075.1 Aplysia californica | reverse complement strand
CCCGCCCCGTTTCCCAAACCCAAGAAATACACACCAACAACCAAAAAGCAATAAACCCAAGTTATATACATAAGGTAAACTAACTACTCTAGCCTCGAAACTAGCTACAGTGCACTGAGGACAATCGTCTATCCTCACACCATAAATATAAAGTGCAAGATCTGAAACAGAAATCGGCTATAATGGTTTGCCATTCATTTCTTTGCTCGGGTGCTCTAAACATGTACGTCTGAAGGATGTTTCTTGAGGGTTCTAAAGAGTTAAAAGAATCGCCTGACTGATGTTCAGAAGTGGGTTATAAAGGGTTAAGTAGTGTCTTGACTGATGTTCAGTTGGTGGGTTCTAAAGGGTGAGAAGAATCGTCTAACGTTCAATTGTTCAGTTGTGGTTTTTAAAGGGTTAAGTAGTGTTGCATGTTTGTTCAATTGTGGGTTCTAAAGGGTTAATAGGATTATCTCACAACTGTTTAGTTATGGGTTCTAAAGGGTTAACAGTATCGTCTGGCTGACATGCAGCTGTAGATTCTAAAGGGTTAAAAGAATGGTTTGACCGATGGCCAGCTGTCCTTACCACGAGCTCTTGCAGCTTGTTCTCCCACACAGACAGGTAGATGCCCGTGCTGGCCGGCCGGTGCAGGCCGTTCCCGCCCCCGCCACCGCTGTAGCGGGACATGGCGGACGTCTGGGTCCGAACACGACTTAAAACAACACGTATTATAGGTGTTTATAGGTGTACTCCAAAGTCCGATCACGACTTAAAACAACACGTAATTATAGGTGTTTATAGGTGTACTCCAAAGTCCGAACACGACTTCAAACAAAACGTTTAATTATAGGAGTACTCTGTCCTGGAAGAGATTTTGGCCTTCTGGGTCCAAACACGACTTAAAATATAGAGGGATCATACGCGTACTCCGTCTTGGAAGTGGTGGTCGTGGTGTCGTGGGAATCTCTCCTATAATCGCTCGACGTAGACCAGCTACATTCAGGCAAACTCCTCACAATAACTTTAGGAATGTCTAGAGACACCAGCAGGTAGCGCAATCCTCAACAACAATTGGGCCAAATCCGAAAACCAGAAGGACCATGTGGAAAAAGAAGTCTGTCTACTCTTCACAACTGAAGCCCCCAAGCCCCTAACCATCCACTGGCGATCCGTTTTCGTTTCTCGTGTCTTACATCACATATCTCTCGTGGTCACACAACTGTTGTCACTGCTAACATCACTGGTTACAATTACTGAAGAATACCCACAGAGAATTAAAGAGTGTGTGACTCGGTCAGTGACACAGCTAAATTGTCTTATCAAGCATTTTCCTTGTGTATGTGAGACTCCATGATACGACTAAATCATATTATCAAACACGTTCCTTTTGATTCACACACGCCGTCGCATCCAAAGATGATAACACAGCAGCCAGCACACACAGTGTAAATCCACGAGAATAAAAGACGTCAAATATTTCTCCAAAAGAAGAATGTTGCAATGGTTTCTTCACCACACCCTAACACAATTGATTAATAAGTGTTAAGAATACGCTGCTGCTATCCAGAGCACCGCATCTTAAGCAGCATAGTGTTGTTTTATGCTATCTAGTCGGGATTTAAAAAATGGAACTTATGCATGAATGAAAAAAGGTCCTCATGCAAAATGACGTCAATTGTTTCTCAGGTTAAGTACACGTTTTACAGCCCTTGCAACACAATTAGGTCATAGAAGTGCTGACGATTAGACGTGTTACAAGATAGTAACAAACACAAAAACAAAGTGAGATAAGGAGACGAAAAATGTTTGACAGGAAAGAAGGAGCAAATCCAACCAGAACAGCCGCCAACCATCCACAAAATGACGCCATGCCAAGTAACCGTTATGACTTCCGAGTCAGCAACAAATAAGTGCACAAGACTTAAAGTAGTTAAAGACGTCACCACCTTCAAAGAGCTCAGCCAGCAGTAATCACAGCAAACACACGGAGGAAACTCGCGAGACCGTACGATACTACGCAGTTCTACAGCTCAACACGACACAGTTCTCGGGCACCGGTTTAGTTAGTACATGTAGTTTTAGTTTGAGTAAACAAAAGAGCGTCCGCACAATAACGGATATTTTGTTCTGGGATAAAGCGAGACAGAATAATGTAAATAGAGAAACAGTTAAGAAGTTAAACAAAATAATTGCGCCCTTTATCCACTTAAACGCTCCGGAAAAAGTGACGGCGAGGGTTTTCATCCCCTGCACTGCTACCGCGCGAAATCACTACATGCAATACACAGTTTATTCACCAACGTAACCCAAGTCAAAATTTGGTAACACTAAGTAGCCAACTGCAGGAATACGTCATGTACTCAGAACAGCCAACAACAGGCAGCAAGAGGACAACTACAGACTCAAGAGAACCCAAGAAAAAACACCGAACAAACACACACACACACGCACACATATGCTACAAACTCAGAACACACGCAAACAACAGCGGCAAACGAAAGACCGCTTAAGTTATTCAACCTTCCAAAACAACACAGATATAAAAACCCACACCAAACACACACACATATGCTAACAAACCAACGTTGGACAACGTC
>NW_004797493.1:913537-914561 GCF_000002075.1 Aplysia californica | reverse complement strand
CTTTCTTCAACTCTTCCTCGTACTTTTCCCCTCTCCCTCCACCCACTCCCACCTCCAACTTTCATACAAGGAGGAACAACAAGACTATATATTAGAGTCCGTGAAAAGCAGACCGACGCGCGGCTGTGACCTGCTATGGACCTGCCTCCAGTACGGTACCCCCAACCTTTCACGTCCCACAATAACAGGAAGAGACCAATTCCTTCGGGATACACAACCCCACGCACGTACTACGTACGGCCGCTAAATGGCGAGACAACGGGGCTGTGGCCGTTCCCTTGAATTACAAAGTTATATCTGTTAAGTACCTAGTTTTGCGAAATTTGACTTTTTTTTTTGAGTTTCATATCATGTCAAACTTTTTTCAATGCACTTCTTTGAATATCTTGATAACGACTCCGAATAATCTTACGATTTTGATAAAAGCAGATAGTACCTTTTACTTTTGTTTCTGACCTTTTGACCGTAGTAACTGAAAATGGCAAAAAAAATGTCAGGATGGAACTTGGTAATTCTAAAGTAGAGAGTTGTTATGGCCTTATGGTCGTGTGTATTGTATGTACGTGTTTAACACCGCTATAAATACTCTCAGGTTAGTGCAGGATACACCCCCCCTCCCAACCTCTTTGCACTGACGGCATGGCCCAATGGTGAGACAACGGGGCCGAGGCTGGCGTTATGGCTGCAGGATAGTGTATGGTATGGCGGGTTATTGCAGACGTGGGGGAACTCACCCTCCACCTCCCAACCAGCCGAATTTTACGCTTCCTCCCAGGTCGATGTTAATATCACTATCACCAACATTATCATCATCATCACCATTATATTTATCACTACTATTATTAATCATCATCACCATTAGATGTAGTTGTACATGTATTGCTATTACTATTATTTTTTAAAAATTACTGTTACTATGGTTATTGTCATTGTCACCATGATATTATCAGATTCTTCTTCATATCTTTTTACACTATTATGGTTATGGTGATATAATCATTACAAGGAGAGAGAGAGAGAGAGA
>NW_004797493.1:908893-910001 GCF_000002075.1 Aplysia californica | reverse complement strand
TTAATGTCTCTTTTCATCTACAATTCTAAAAAGTAAGCTTAATTCTTTTTCCTTTTCACTCTTTAAAAAACTCTTCCTTACCACTTCCCGATCTCATCTTCATGTTCCTTCTATCCCTCTTCCCCTTCTTATATCTGTCTGTCTTTCTGTCCGTCCGTCCGTCCGTCCGTCTGCCTGTCTGTCTGTCTCTGTCTCCCCCTCCTCACACAAACACCCACCAAAAGTCCACACATTCCTCACCTGTTGCTCTACCTACCAGCCCACCAATTTGTTCTACACTACATACATAGCCAGCACCCTCCATTGCATGCCAGGCGCAGACCCCCTTCTCTCTCTCTACTCATTTATTTGCATTGGGAATTTTCACCAATCGTCGGAACATCCACCGCTGCTGCTGTTGTTGTTGTCTGACCTTTCAGATAAATCGGGACCGGCGTCTATGGTGTAGCGCTTATAGCGAGTGCACACAGTCAATCGAATTTATTTGATCAGGTCGCAGGGCCAGCCAGATTTTTCTGCAAGGAGGGGCACACCATAGAAGGGCACAAACTATCATTTTTTCTGCAAGGAGGGGCACACCATAGAAGGGCACAAACTATCATTTTGGCAGCACATTTCGACCGCATTCAACTAAATTCTACAGTGGCCTTCAAAAGCAGTCGCGTTTGTTTTTCCAAGATTGCGAGTCGAATCGGTGGATACTACTAAGCCTAAACGGTACCTTTTGCCCCTCTGTAATGATGAAAATCTGGCTGGCTGAATTAAATTGGCAGTGTCCACTTAAACATTAGGCATTTCCCTTTCGCACACAAAAGACCTGAGTTCGATTCCAGAGCGGGGAAAATTTAAAAAGATGTACGGAGTATCTCAGTCTTTCGGCTGCGATGTTGCATTTATCAGCCCGTGTAGCCCTCGACACAGAGACGATGTGTTCCTCTTCTACTTCTATGATCTAAATTGTATCGACGGGGGTGTAAAACGTTTACATTTAAAAAAAAAAAAGAAAAAAGAAAGATAGCTTTTCTGCTGTTCTGTTCCGTTTCCTCGAGTCAAGACCTCCATGTTGTCAGTGGGGACGTTGCACAGTGAAAGCGCACCCCCCCCAACC
>NW_004797493.1:904808-906390 GCF_000002075.1 Aplysia californica | reverse complement strand
TCTCTCTCTCTTTAACTCTCTCTCTCTCTCTCTCTCTCGCTCTTTCTCTCTCTCGGTATCTCTCTCTCTCTGTACGTGTGTGTGCAGGCACGCCCCTTCGCATCTCCCCTCTCCACCCCCTCTCTCTCATATCTCTCCCCCATCCTTCAACAATCTGTCTTTCTATTCTCTTCCACCCTGTACAATATCCTCTCAACACCGCTCCCCCCATTCTCTCCAGTGGATCGTAAAGCAAACAGAGTTAAATTGAGCGTGGAGAACGTAGCGGTACCCGGCGAGTTCAGTAGCATACGTCACATAAGCAACCAGATACACGACGCGTGGATCTATATCTACTACTTCAGGCGCTACAGTGTACCGCAACATTTCTTTCCGCGCGCGCGCGCACCATATCGCACCAACCATCTGAAGAAGCTGCGCTGCTACCAAGAACCAAAGAACAAAATAACCTCCTTGGCTGCTACACAGGTACCAAGGAGAATGCATCTTCGTGCGCCATCTGCTAAAGTAAGGAAAAGCCACTGCCGAGTCTTAGCCTTCGTTCAAAATTTGGAAAGAATTAAAAGAATGCCTGCTCTCCAAGAACATGTACTCCATTTATTATTAGTTTTAGTAAGTTTTAGTAAGAGTTTTACGGCACTTGCGACGTAATAAGGCCATATAATAGGTGCTGAAGATTAGAGGTGTCACAGTAAATGGATAGATAAGGACGGTGGACGTTTTGAATGAGAGAAGAAGTAAACCACACCAGTGCACTCGCCAACCACCTACATAGCGAGGTTGGTTTGCTTCAGTAAAGAGAAGCACATCGACACGATAACCGTCATATAGTGCGGGGGGAAAGTAAGACAGGCAGACAAAAACAACAGACAGAGGGAAAAGAAGTAGCAAAACACGTACCCGTGCCACCCTCCAACCACCCGCAAACAAAAGTAACAATCAAAATAGCGAGCTGCGCTCAGAAAAGCGAAAGTTGGCAACCCACTTCATCAACGGCCGGAAGTCAGTAACATAAAACATGGTCCGACCAACTGGCAGCGTGACCTTGGGTTAGTGAAACCCACAAAGACCTCCAATCCCCCCAACCTTGGAAGTCCGTCCTACTAGAGAGAGGGGAGGAAGTAAAACAACCAGGTGCAGCCTGCCAGCTGACATATAAACAAGCCACAAATATCCCCCTCTGCCCGTAGTATAAAACCTTGCAGTACATATATACACTGTGCTTTTAAGACCTACACCGGCTCGGGTCTGGGGGCCGGGTGGTACATGTAGTACGGTGGTGTGGTAAGACACGGGTTTATTAACGCCCTTTCCAAACGCAGGCCGTAAGGTTACTCGTGTTTCAGACTAGAGGCGGGACCAACGTATCTTCGACAAGGTCGAACCAAGCGGTTAGGAATCCTCCAAAACTCCCTAAACGCTAGCCTATGAATGCCAGGTTGGGAGATTCCACTTTGCTCGATATGTTTGAGTAAGGAAAACCAACTGACACATTAATGGTCATTCAGGAATGGGAAAAAGTACGAAAGATAGAAACAACAGAAGAAAAGTAAAGAAGTAGAACCTACCACTGGCGCCCTCA
>NW_004797493.1:901763-903262 GCF_000002075.1 Aplysia californica | reverse complement strand
AAAGAAAGAAAGCGAGAGGCGGGCGCTGATCCGTGAGTAACCGATGGATGGACGACTCGTTCCCTTTATTACATGTGTATTATCCGTTATCGCTTCTTCCGCTGCCCAAGGCTAGACAGCAGCACAGCTTCCATAGGCTCGGAAGAGGAACAAACAGCTGAGAATATAGTGCAGCACGGTATCACGAATGGGTTTATTGCTAGGCGATCATATGACCGTCTAGGTTTATTGCCTCTTTCAAAGATGTTTGACCAATTCAGAGGCAGGCAGAACCTGCTTGGTTTTAACAGCTCGGTCTAAGGTTAAAAAAAAGAAGTAAGAGGGTAGAGAGTCTTGAAAACTCGTCAAAGGACTACTGCTCATGTACTTTTTTTTCAGTTTTAGTAAGAGTTTTGAGGAACCTGCAACACGAACAGGCTTCAAAGATTTTACGACTTACTACTAAGGAGTAACATACAATTTTAAAAAAAAATAACAAAAAGGGGAGAGTAGATAATGACGATAGGAATCTGATAGGAGAGAAGGAGCAAGACACATCTGAGCGCCCGCCAACTGCCCACAAGGAGAGACTTCTGAATTTATCCCTCAGTCAAATAAAGACCATGAACTTCCAGGAAGAAAATTGGATTCTTATCAAGCACAATACGCGAGGTGATAACGGTACAGTTTGTTATGTGTGAGCAAAGAGAAAACACAACGACACAGAAAAGAGGGTTCTCTGAGTGCAGGGAAAAAACAAGCAAAACTAGTTTTTGCTCTTGTACGAGTCTTACGCCCTTGCAACACAATTAGGTCATATAAATGCCGAAGATTAGAGGTGTTACAAGAGAAACATAAAAAGGGAGGAGAGATAAGGACGTCAGGCGTTTGATGCAAAAGAAGGAACAGATCACACCAGAGCACTAGCCAACCACCCACAGTGAGAAATGCGGACCATTGTCAAGCACAATAAACGGCGATTACGGTCCAGTTTGTTATGTGTGAGTAAAGAGAACGAAACACAATCGGTACACAAAAAGAGGGTCATTTTAGTGCAGGAAAAGAGCAGGCTAGACATAGGTACTTTAGTTTCAGCACCAGTTTTACGGCACTTGCAACAAACACACAGTAGTAAGAAAATAGGATTGTTTTCAAGCACAATAACAGAGGCGATACAAACGATACCGTTTGTTTGTGCGAGTAAAGAGAAACACATCGGAACAAAAAGGGGTCACTTAGTACCGGAAAACAGCAAGCCAGACGGAAGCACTTAATGGCACGCGCATCTTACATAACAAACCGTTACCAGAGTGAGAAGCAGCAGTACTAATAGAAGTAGTAGGCCTAGTAGTAGTAGTGTGCGCTTCGCTGAGACGGGTGCACGTACCGAGGTAGAGCGGAGAGACGAGTCAGAGTCTATACATTCTTACTCTCTGAGCGTCTAGGTCACAGTACTAGTCTACTGTTTTATTGACTCAGCACTCTTGCGCCATACGCCGACGGGGAAAGACTTGGGGAGG
>NW_004797493.1:899479-901499 GCF_000002075.1 Aplysia californica | reverse complement strand
CTCTAGCTCTCTCTCTCTCTCTCTCTCTCTCGTTCCACCCCCAACCCCCTCATCTTCTGCCCCAATTCAAATACTTTGTGCATCAGCTGTCCAAAATATGACTCGACCGCACCTTCCGAAGGCTTCCTTTAAATTCTGAAAGTTGCGCGATCCCTTTAAGCTGACACCCTACCCGCTACCGACAAGAGCCCAGCAAAAGAGGGCGATGCTCACACCTGATAACACGACGGAAGCGAATTATCCGAAACCTTGTCCGGTCAGCGGGTGGACCAATGCCGCTGACAGGCCAGCAATTAATTGTCTTTAATTTCCTCCCTACCTCACGCATGTCTCGGCTTCAAAGGTAACCAAAAGATTCAGATATCTGATTAACTGGTCATCTGATAATTTACCATCTATTTAACCCAGGTCTCAGCTCTAAAGGTAATCAAATGATCCGGATCTCTGAATAACTGGTCATCCGATAATGTCCTCACTATCTAAAGCATCTCTCAGCCCCACAGGTAACACGACGATCCGGGTCTCTAATTATCTGGTTAACCGATTTATCTCCCGTCAATGTGCGAGGAGGTATTAAGCGATAGCATCGACAACCATGAGACGACCAGTTTGGGTTTGAGTTTGAGAAAAGAGAAGCACATCGACACACTTATAGTCATTTAGTGCTGGGAAAAAGTAAGACAGGCAATCACGCACAAAAAATAGAAAGTAAAGAAATAGGACCAACTAGTCGCGCCCTCCAACCAACCGCAAAGAGACGACCAAAGGATGAAAAGAAGGTGGGGGGCAGCAATTATTCGAATAAAAAACCTCAACTAACCCCCAGTCGTTGTGCGGAAAACGTACACGGCATATTATTTGCTGAGTTGCAAGTTGCAGTTGAACAAAAACACATACCAAATAAAAATTTAAAAAAATCAATCAACTAAAACAACAAACCATCCCACACCAAGGTCATTACAAGGAAAGCAAGATGTATAATAAATAAGACACCACGTTTAAAAACACCCGCATACCCAACCATGCATAGCAGGTCTCCATCGTAATTAGTAACACCTTCGCCGCAGCAGCAAGGGAGAGCAGTTCTGCTATGCATTTCATAAACGAACTAAACAAAGATATGGGATTTGGGGGGCTGCAAATGTCAAACTAAAACAAAACCCCCAAAGACCGTATGACGAACACAACAACCAGAAAGTGCTTTTAAAAAAACCCAATAAAATTCTAAATACAGATAAGAATAAACATTAAAAAATGAATAAAACAAAAACCGCTCAGAAATCTATATATATCAAAACGAAACAAAAACCCTTAAAGAGCGTATGACGAACACGACAACCCGAAAAAGTGTCTAAAAATGTATGAGAACGACGCAAAAACCGCAAAACTGCCCTGCCAGATAAGCCGGGTGCACTGTTGCGCAGAGGTAGATAAGGAGGAGACAGACGGGCAAATGACGCACTACAAAGACATCCATTCACCGGGGCTCCCCCATGTCAAGACAACGGGAGATCTGTTCCGTAAGCAAGTTCGCTGTGAAGGGGATCAGAGAGGTCATCTCTTTCTTTCATGATTACAAACAAATGGCAAAGTCGGCAAAAGTGCTTGTGATTCTGAACTACGATGGCCCCAAAATTTGTATTAGATAGAACATATTATCAACTCAATAGATATCTTGAGTTTTTTAAAGTAAAAGTTTTACTCAACGATGTTACAAGAGAGTAAGAAAAAAAAAAAAGGAAGAGAAATGAGGACGATAGATGTTTGATAGGAAAGAAAAAGAGCAGACCACTCTACAGCACCCGCCAACTGCCCACTTTTTTTTTCTTTTCGTGATAACAGTATGACAAAACCGACCAAAATCATAATAATATTATGTTTGCGAGGTGCAGTACTTCGATAAGACCACAAGGAAAACAGTCAAAACACAATGGTCGCCGGCTTCACTTGACCTCCAGCACTCGCTGCTGCTACACATAGGCACACATGGACAAGAAGGAGGGAGGCACACACACACACA
>NW_004797493.1:898205-899379 GCF_000002075.1 Aplysia californica | reverse complement strand
CCCCCAACACACAATCAGGCTGCTGTAGGGCGATAAACACGATAGGAAAGTAAACCTCCTCTATAGAACTCGGAAGATATCGTGAAAGCGGTCTTACATTATGACTAGATATCATAATTTCATAGAGTAAACATCAACATAAACAACTCAACAGACTCTTCTGTCCAAGGAGGCTCTATGGTCCTTGGTTCTGCCCCATCCCCCATTTCGCTATACTCATTCCCTTATACCCTACCGGGGCGCGCATGCACGCATACTAAGATAAATATTCGGAGGTAAGTAAAATGAATTTCTATCTCTCTGCCCTCCCCCCTCCCCCCTCCCCCACGTCTCCCCTTTTCTAAGGGCGCAGGTGTGTGTACAATAGTGTACATACGTGTGTGTGAAAGGAAATGTGCGCGCGCGTGTGTGTGTGAGCGTGTGCGCATGAGCACGTGCTGTAGGCACGTGGCATGTATTCGCTCACACCCGAGTATATATGTGTGTATATATGTATATTATATATGGCAAAAAATCTCCACCCCCCCAAAAAAAACAAAAAACAAACAAACAACAACAACAGTGTTCTACTGATTATAAATTTATAAATTGCAGACACGTGCAAGCACCACTTCCACAGCCGTATCTTCGGCTAACTATAAAGGTCCCTCACTCCCGCCGGCCCACTCCTTTCGACACCCGGAAGTAGGATCGCCGTATTTATTTATTTATTTTTTGTTTGTTTCGTTCCGTATCTTACAACATCTAATTAGAGTCAAACTTTTGAGATAACAGCAGTAGTCTCTCCGAGTGGTGACCTCATCTAAACACCGGAAGCCAGACCTTTCCGCTCACATAACATCCAGAGGGGAAAAAAGGGTTGAAACATAATGTAATTAAATAAATATACCCTCCCCCCTTTCCAATTAAAAATAAATAAATAAAACCAAGAAAAACAACACACCTAAATTTTTCTAGTTTTCTTCTTTATTAAAAAAAAAATGAAATTGAGAAAAAATCCCAAACGTTTTTCTTGGCCCGGTAACAGGCAACCGAAAGAGAGAGAGTGTGGAGAGATGGAGGGAAAGAGAGAGAGAGAGTGAGAGAGAGAGAGAGGGGGGAGGGAGGGAAAGAAAGAACTGGGGGAGGGGGAAAGAGAGAAAGAGACAGAGAGAGAGAGAGAGAAAGAGAAAGA
>NW_004797493.1:895082-896092 GCF_000002075.1 Aplysia californica | reverse complement strand
GGGGGGGAGAAACAAGAAAGAAAGAGAAGGACGGGTGGGGGCGTTGCTCGTCGGAAACAAAGCGATGAGATGATACAGGCTCATACTATGACCACAGTGCAGAACTGACTCGAACAGTTTAACCTTTTTTTACTCTATTCAGGGCGAAAGTTTTCATAATCAACCAATCGCATTGCCCGTTTTACTCTATTCTGGGAGACCCTTTTCATAACCAGCCAATCATATTGCCTATGTCTTTAACTATATTCTCGGGGAGCGTTTTCATAACCACTGTATATCGGCGCCAACGCATTCTGAGTGATTTACAGTAGCCATTGATCGGCGCCCATTCGGCAAGATAACCTCGTTACCCTTGCGTGGGTGGCCAATTACAGCGTAAATTTACATTTTCTGTATGTGAGTTGGGGGTGAAAAGGGCAACTCTGAAAAGTTCTGAGCATTTTCGTGTGTTTGTTTGTTTGTTTTAGTAAGATGTGCACGGCATTTGCAACACAATTAGGTCATACGTGTGCTGAAAATCAGATGTGTTACAAGAGTGTAACAAACACATGTGTAAAAAAAGGAGGACAGGTAAGGAAGATAGCTGTTTGATAGGAAACATGAGGCAAACCACATCAGAGCACCCGCCAACCACCCACTAAGCAGTGGCAAAAATTGCGACTCGGATACGTTTTAAGTTCAGTAGAGAGTCCAGAGTCATACACAGCGTAAGAACCGCATTCACTGTATCTTGCTTTTGTTTTAGTAAGAGTTTTACGGCACTCACAACACAATTAGATCTAGGTCATATTTTAAGTGCCGAAGGTTAGAGATGTCACAAGAAAGTAACAAGCACACATTGAACGAGGAGAGATTTATAAGGACAGAAAATATTTGACAGGAAAGAAGGAGCAAACCACAACACAGCTTTCGCCAACTGCCCACTTTACCATTCTTAAAATATGTTTAAAAAGTGTCTTAAGCTAAAAGAACAAGAAAAAAGGGGGATCTGAAGGCGGGAGGAAAGGGGG
>NW_004797493.1:891015-892284 GCF_000002075.1 Aplysia californica | reverse complement strand
ACATACAGACAGACAGATAGACCGATAGACAGATAGACAGATAGATAAATAGATAAATAGATAGATGGATAGATAGATAGATAGATAGAAAGAGAGATGAATATAATACTACTAAGCGTAGGGACAACGACATAATGACGGTAGCAGCAATTGTCGCCAGCAGGTCAAAAGGGGGGTATCTCAGGTCATTCACAAGGCGTCCTTCCAACACGTTTCAAAGACGAGTTGTACTCTTATGATTCTCTTTTTTAGTAAGAGTTTTATGGGACTTGCTACACAATAAGGTTTACATGTACTAGATCTAGCTGGCTACCCGTTCGACGAACGGACTCAAATCGTCAAGTCATTGTGGAAACAATGGGCACTGCTTGTGAACGGAAGACTAATTTGTTTACAATGGCGTCTTAGAAGACAGACTCCCCCAAGATTAGATCTAAACGAAACTAACGAAAAACTGAAAATTAAACTACTGTGACTTCAGACTCCTTAATATAATTGTGCACCCTTTAAATGATTCTGAACCACCGATAATTTTTTTTTCAAATTCGAGAGTTACGAGGTTCGAAAGTTTTAGGCGACCAAAGTGCCGAACTTTCACAAACATAAATAACTGATAAATGCCAAAAATTAGGGGTATTACAAGAGAGCAACAAACACAAAAAAGGAGGGAGACAATGATGAGGACGATCGATGTTTGATAAGAAAGAAGGAGCAAACTACTTCAGAGTACTCTGAGCAACCGCCAGCACCCACACTCATTCAATTCGACATAACATTCCTTTAGAGCACATTTTACTAATCCGACACTGAAAACAGATCCAAACCCTCACATTAGTTCAACGTTGGACGCATCATGTCGGACTACGAAGCGGATGGCTCCGGTTCGAATCCAAACAAAGAGTTCTTAAACTTGGGTTGCTTCGGGGAAGTGAAATTTTCCCCACTTGGAAACCGAACTAAAATCTTCCGCGTGCGAGTGTCAGGCAAACGTTTAACTACTACACCACAGACACCAGAGAAGTAGGTTAGGACCTACATAATGAGGCACACTCAAATCACCCATCAGCATCAGCAGATTGATGAAAGATAGATAAGATGAGGGAGGAATGCTCACTATTGATCTTGCGCTGCACAGCAACAAATACAGCACGACTGTAGTAGCAGATCCAGCGACATAATTTAGCGAACCAAACATGCATGCCTTTATGATATCAGCACATTATGACAAAACTCTCTGTCTCTGTCTGTCTGTCGCTTTATCTGTCCCTA
>NW_004797493.1:885972-889017 GCF_000002075.1 Aplysia californica | reverse complement strand
ATAAGAGAGAGAGAGAGAGAGAGAGAGAGAGAGAGAGAGAGAAGGCTCACTGGTCACGACATGAGTCGCTGACGCCTCTTGTCTGAACAGGGGAAGAGGACGTGAACTGAACATGAACTTTCAATTCTTTTTTTAGTTTTTAGCTTAAACAACTAGAGAGCAACAGTAACATACATTTTTAAAAAAGTAGAAGAGAGGAGACACGTTTGATATGAAAGCAGGGGCAAATCATACAAAAGCGCCCGCCAATTATCCACACATATAATTAGGCGAACAATGAACAATGGTATTTTTAAAAACAAACGAGAAACAAAAAACAACAACAACAACAACAACAAAAAACGACAAAGAAAAAAAAAACCAACAGAAAAACATACTAAAACAAAAACCAAGATAAAGGGAACAAGCCAGACCAGACCAGAGAGCAAACCAACCAGAACTATAGATAGATGATACCCCAAAGGCAGAAAGACAATCCACATGAAAAAGTCTCCCACTAACCGTAGCCTATGCAACACCTTTCGCCCTTTCCCTGCAGCCACTTTTACTGTGCAGTCACGAAGTGTAGTGCTTTGTTATACAGAAAATAAAACCTCTACTGGTTTAGATTTAAGGAAATAAAAATGGATGTCGTACCCTTGTGGGTGGTCTTTTATACTCTCTCTCTCTCTCTCTCCCCCTCTCTCTCTCTCTCTCTCTCACACACACACACACTAATACTATGTGTATACTATATGCAATATATATACTCATTATACTCATTGATTTATTTTCCCATTGATTTATTTGGTTATTCATTCAATTGATCATAGCGTAACACACTTGATAAATCAGAACGCGGGGAACGAACCCAAGTTGTTTACGCTCGACTTCAACAAACGTAACTATTTCAACCCAGACGCCGGTGACCACATTTCGCTGGAGAAAAAATTGCGAGGAAGAAAAACGGAAACAACATGACTGCGTGCCTGCTGTTTGACTGAGTCAAGACAAGATTCCCAAGGCCATGACGGCAGTTATTTAGAGCTCAAAAAAGAAAAAAAAAACCGAGACAGACAACACACAAAAAGTACAGACGGGCTGGGAAGAAATTAAGACTTCCTAATGGCGTTTTTCAACCACCAGCAGAGTAACTGATTTTTTAAGGTTTTTGTAACGTATGTGTTTAAAACCCCATCGACACAATTTGGCTCATTTAGGAGGCAGGCTTCGACCCTACCTGTAAGAGACAGCCCAGGCCAAGAGGGCGACAACGTGCCAGCAGACAGACCTTTTTAAAAAATCGTTTTAGTAAGAGTTTTACGGCACTTGCAACATAATAAGGTCGTATAAGTGCCGAAGAAGAGATTATGTGTTATAAGAGAGTAACATTTACACAAAAAGAAGGAAAGGAGATAAGGACGACAGAGGTTTGATAGGAAAGAAGGAGCAAACCACACCAGAGCACCCGCCGACCACCCACTCAGAAAGACCGAGGTACTAGAAAAAACAACTCGCCCCCACACGGAGATCGAATTCCAGTCTTCTGCGTGTGACGGAAAAGCGCTAACCACTCCACCACAGACGCCGATATAGGAAATTAATATCAGAGTTTTACGGTACTTACACAACACGATGAGGACGTGCCATGTAAGTGACGGAATAATTGATCCGACTCAAAACAATAGCAATGAAGGGACCTGAACTACGTACGGCCACAGCCCAAATAATTAAAACCAAAGAAGAATTCTCTCTCCCAATCACACATCAGTAGTGCGCACATCACCTAGAGTATACCGCAAATTGCTTACTGTAGCAATTATGAAATACAATTGATTTCCGTTTAGTTCAGAAGCACGTCTAGAAAGAGAGAGCACATTGCCATGATAACTTATAACGGTCATTCAGTTCTGATTAAAAAGTTAAACAAACAGGCAGAAACAGCAGAGGGAAAGAAAGAACAGCAGAAAGAGGTCCTACCAGTGGTACCGTATAACTACTCGCACATTATATTACTCATGTTTGTAAATACTAAATAAAACTAAAACCAATATTTCTGAAACACCAACCGAAAAAACACATCACATCTGTCCAGGAAGCAGTATACAAATCCAGCACCCTTGCCAGTACTCCACTGTATCAGAATTCTTCACAACCGAAAAAAGAACAATCATCACCGCCCATCTATATTATGTCAAGGGCACACGTGAGAATAACAAGCGAACACAATAACATCAGAATCGTGATAAAAACAATAAAAACAACAACAACAAAAAACTCCCTCACACCTCACACTTAACAAGCTGCCAGACACCGAATCTTAGACGAGTGAGTGAGCGAGCGAATGAGTGACTGACTGACTGAGCGACGGAGAAAAAAAAAAGGGTGAAAGGAGAAAAAAAAAGATGAAAAGGTAACCCGGTGTATGACGTGGTCTCTCACATTCAGTCAGCCAGCGCGTAACAACAACTTTCTACGCCATCGCTCTAGCGCGAACACTGAGTCAGACGGCGAATCGACGAGGAAGAAAACGAAGAAGATGATGACGAAGAACCTAAGAACTAAGATCTCGTGAAAAGAAACACAACCAACAGGATGATGATGAAAAGACCAAGGCAAGCCACGCGCGGCCGCCTCCGTTGCCGACTACTGTACTCTAAAGATCAGAGGAGGAAGGCATGAGGTAGCGGTAGCGGTAGCAGTAACAACAGCAGTAGAGTAGACAAACTGTTCCACTCCGCGCGCACACTCACACACGCGCCCGCACGGCGCACTACATCGGAGAGTTATTAATCCCACTACTGTTATCAGCCGACCGAGACTGCTGCTGCCACTTCATCCCCCCTCTCCCTCTCTCTTCACCCCCTACTCTCCATTACTCTCTCTCTCTCTCTCTCCACCCCCCTACACACACTCTCTCTCTCACTCTCTTTCTCTCTCTCATTCCCTTTCTCTCTCTTCACACCCCGCTACACTACCTTATTCTCTCTCTCTCTCTCTCTCTCTCTCTCTCTCTCTCTCTCTCTCCCTCCCTCCTCCCCTCTCTCTCTTTCTCTCTCCATACTT
>NW_004797493.1:884477-885540 GCF_000002075.1 Aplysia californica | reverse complement strand
TGTGTGTGTGTGTGTGTGTACCGCTCTCTCTCTCTGTCTTGATTCTTTTCTTCCTCTCTCGCTTTCTCCCTCTCCCCCCTCTTTCGCTTTCTCTCTACCACCTCTGTATCCATCTATCGATCGATCTATCTGTCTACCTTTCAATCTCTCTACCTGTTTTTTAAATTTATCTATATTATAGCTGTCTCTCTCTCCCTCACTGTTTTCTCTGTCTCTGTCTTTGTCTGTCTGTCTGTCTGTCTGTCTGTCTGTTTGTCTGTCTGTCTGTCTCGCTCTCTCTCTGTCTCTCTCTGTCTCTCTCTCTCTCTCTCTCTTTCTGTCCTTCCCTCTTTTCGTTCGTTGCTGTGTTCTATCATTTAGTTCACTCCCTTTTTAAAAAATCAAGTGGAAAAGGAAATAAACAGCTGTTAAAATTCCTCACTCAATACTTAAAGAACAACTATTAGAATTGAGAGAAGGAGGGAGAGAGAGAGAGAGAGAGAGAGAGTCCATGAGCTTTCATAATTGTGAAGCATTGCTTTTTGATGGGGGGAAACGAACGACAGGGCTGGGTGCACGCATGTGTGTGCTTGAGTGAGGACAACACAGATTGAGAGAGGGAGAGAGAAACACAAAGACAGAAAGAGAGGGACATACAGAGCGACAATGAGAGGGGAGAGAGGAACAAAGAAAGAGGGAGATATATATATATATATATATATATAAGGAGAGAGAGAATGAGAGAGAAAAAGAGAGAGAAAGAGAGAAAAAAGAGAGGTGGATAGAAAGAAAGAGAGAGATGGAAAAACAAACAACCCCCTGAGATCTCCACGCAGACGGAACAGTTCGACACTAGGTCACCGTAAAGAGCAAGTTTTTTTTAAAAGTGCTTTGTTTTTCTCTAGAACCGGATTGTCGATTCTTGAAAAGAAAGATCCCGGCGATAGACCGTGACAGGCTATGATGGATGACGCTTGATGGGTGAGTAAACAACCGAAAGAAACAGAGGCCGTTAAATACCTGGTAAAATAGTATCATTGAAAAACACGGCTAATGTGACCCGAGCCCACAGAATTCTACTGTG
>NW_004797493.1:882588-884310 GCF_000002075.1 Aplysia californica | reverse complement strand
CAGAGAGAGAGAGAGAGAGAGAGAGAGAGAGAGAGAAGAAAATAGTTGAGGTGCTCTTCTGTTACATAGCTGTTCATATGTACTGTTGAAAAAAACACTACATAACATAGGGGAAACACACACTCATACACACACACACACACACACACACACACACACACACACACACTAACAACAACAACGACAACAAAAGAGTCAGAAAGAAGAAAAAATAATAAAAACGGACATAAAAACAAGACAACAATGACAAAAAACGAAAGCAAGTTTTGTGGCACTCTCACTGACAGAAAAGGGAGTCAACTTGGAAAGATGTTTTTTGCACCACTGAGTCTCAAGAGAATCTCACGTTTTGGCAATGGCTCAGTATTTAAACTGTAATTAGGTCGCGAGCCATGAGGACGATGGTGATGAGATCAGCAACAAGAATTGAAATAGATACAGAAAGAGGACAGCGTGCCTTTTTGTCAGCCAAGATAAGCTGACACCAGTTATTTATCTTTTAGTAAACATTTTACGGCACTTGCAACGCAATTAGGTCATATAAGTGCCGAAGATGTTACAACAGAGTAACAAACACAAAGAAAGAGGGAGGAGAGTTAAGGGCGATAGAAGTTTGATAGGAGAGAAAGGAGCAAACCACACCAAAGCATCCGCCAACCAAGACCCACAAATAGGTAGACAAAGTGGACGGACAGATAGATGAAAGGGGAAAAGTGCATGTTTTGCAAGAGCACGATAACCCAAACCCGGCGGAACAGTAACAGTTTTAGTCTAGGTTTTAGTACATGTTTGACCA
Source organism: Aplysia californica (assembly GCF_000002075.1). Classification (NCBI taxonomy): domain Eukaryota; kingdom Metazoa; phylum Mollusca; class Gastropoda; order Aplysiida; family Aplysiidae; genus Aplysia; species Aplysia californica. The sequence continues at coordinate 883,514 of NW_004797493.1, read as the reverse complement.
GAGTATTGTCCACGTCACAAGGCATCTGCGAGTCGGTAATAGATCTAGATCTCGGTGGAGAGAAAGGGGCCGTCTGCCAAGGTACAGAAGACACCATTATTGCGCTTCTTCTTGTTAACCGGCACTGCGCAAGTCTCCACAGTACATGGGTAAAAGAGCTAGGCGGAAGGGGGGGGGGGTGTAAGATTAACTGACAGTTGGACGATAAGGCAGAGAGACAGCACACACATTGACAGACTAACACGGATAAACAGGCCAGAGAGAAAGGTATGTAGATAGAGATTTTTTTTTTTTTAATATGTTGGGTTTTTTTCGAGATCGAAATCCCAGAGCGCTCATATGACCGTACGCAGTTGCTAGCGTCGTAAAACACTGTTTTAAAAAAGACTGAGATTCAACTCCGTATCGAAACAGCATCACAGTCGGTCGACTAAAGCCACATCTAACCAAAAGTTGCTGCACATTTTGACAAGAAAAAAAAAAGAAAAGAAAAAAAGAAAGAAAGCCCAAACTCCCCTTATCTTGAGACATAAATTTATGGTCGGTGCACATGAGCGGGGGCAACAGCTTACTACCATGACGAACACACGGCGGTCTGTCGGCCGGCTATGCTATAGGATGAGTCAGTCAGTAAGGGCAGAGAGGGATGGAGGGAGGGAGGCCAGGTGAACCAGAAGGGGAGATACAGCCCTTGAAAGATAGCAACGTACAGACAAAAGGCTCTTCTTGCTTCTGGGCGGGGAAAGGCGCAGCAGACAAAGACGGGTGCACATTGTATGTACACGTCGTATACAGTTCATCCCTTTATTTCTTTCTTTCTCTTTCCCCCCTCTATCTCTCTCCTTTTCGGTCTCTGCCTCCCCCTCCCCCCTCTTCTCTCCTTTTCTGTCTCTCTCGCACTCTCTGTCTCCTTTTCTGTCTCTGCC
>NW_004797493.1:879678-881431 GCF_000002075.1 Aplysia californica | reverse complement strand
AGAGAGAGAGAGGGATAGAGAGAGAGTGAGGGAGGGGATAGGGAGTGAGAGATATAGATACACAGCGACAGAGGTAGGGGGTGGGGACGGGAGAGGGCGAAAGATGCAGATACAAATAAATATGATGTGTGATAGATAAACACTCATACACAAAAATAGAATATTACGCCTATAGCCATTCAAAGTCCAGATCAGCGAGTTTATAAAAACAAAACAAAACATGAAAACAAATAATTAAAAACAAGACAACCCAGGAAACAAATAAAAATAACAGTCAAATAAAACAAGAAACAAACTAGGAAGAAAAATATAACAAAATAAAACAAATGAAAGAAGGGAATTTTTGTAATCAATACGAAAAGAAAATTCACATTGGACCGAAAATATTCGATAAACAGACAGGCAGAGAGAACGAGAGAGAGAGAGAGAGAGAGAGAGACGGACAGACAGACAGACAGGTAGACTCACAAACAAACAAAGAGAACGATGGAGAGAAGATGAAAAAGTGGAAGAAGGAGATAAGAAGAAGAAAAAGAAGAAGAAGACAAAAACAACAAAATTAACAACAACAACAAGAGCAAGGAGATAGAGGAAAAAAACAGGATCAAGAACAAGAAGAAAAAGGAAGAAAATACGGAAAAAAAGGAAGATCCATCCATCCATCCATCCATCCCCCTTGAGCAATCCGCGCTTTTATCAGAACGTGGTTTTTACCTGGCCCGATAAGGGCACGCGCGGGGAGAAAAGATCCCGCGGGACGCCTGATAAAGTGAGTGAGCCGGTGCACTCACCATGGCACAGATGATACAAGGAACACGAGACACGTGGAGGGAGAAGGGAGGAAGGAAGGAAGGAAGAAAGAAAGAAGGAAAGGAAGGAATGAATGAATTAGGGAAAGAGAAGTATGGACAGCACTCGCCATGGCACAGATGGCACAAGGAACACGAGACACGAGGAGGGAGAAGGAAGGAAAGAAGGAAGGAAGGAAGGAAGGAAGGAAGGAAGGAAGGAAGGAAGGAAGGAAGGAAGGAAGGAAGGAAGGAAGGAAGGAAGAAAAAAAGGAAAGGAAGCAATGAATGAATTAGGAAAAGAGAAGTATGGAAAGCACTCGCCATGCACAGATGACACAAGGAACACGAGACACGAGGAAGGAGAAAGAGGGAAGGAAGAAAGGAAGGAAGGAAAGAAGGAAGGAAGTAAGGAATGAGGGTAGAATGGAAAAGAAAGAACTACATACTTCGTACTTGGCGTTTTGTTCAAATGTACCACAAGAGCATATGGAACAATTATTCAGTTATTCAGTTTTTGTAAGTTTTTAGTTTTGGTGAGGATTTTTTGCGGCACTTGCAACACAATACGGTCACAAAAGTTCCGAAGATTACACGTGTTACAAGAGAGTAACAAACACAAAAAAGAAGGAGGAGAGATAAGGAAAATAGAAGACGTTTGATAGGAAAGAATGAGCCGACCACACCAGAGCACCCGTCAACGATCCGCAACACAGGAATTGAACTCAAGTCTTTTGAGTTTGAGAGAAAGAAAGAAGAGCTGATCATTTACACCACAGTCGCCGGGAGAGAGGAGGAGGGAAAGAAAGAAATCAGAGTCGGGGCGGAAGCGACCGGTGTAAAAGCGAACGTTTTTTAAATATCTTAGCGAATGTGCGCGTGTGTCTCTTTCATATTTATCATGTTATCTTATTTTCTCAGGTGGGGCTGGGGGTGGGGGGGAGATGGGGTAGAAATAGAAAGAA
>NW_004797493.1:876007-877433 GCF_000002075.1 Aplysia californica | reverse complement strand
TATAGATATATATTTTTCTAATTAAGAAAAATTATTATCATTGGTATTATTTTTTTAAAGAAATATCATTATGCCATTGTCCAAGACGTCCCCCCTTTTGTTCTCGACAAGGGGTATCAATCTCGGGCATTAGTTTCGACTGTGTTTCGGATGTAGATACGGCGTCCTGCCTTAACACAGAAATGATAAGAGCAAGTAAAGAAAATTAACTGCATGGGTTTTAAAGCTCCCGTTACACTATTAAATTATTAAGAGGCGGGACCGCTGAATTTTATGTCCGTCTCCGACAGGACAGAGTCAAATGGGTCGAAAGACTAAAAAGTCTCCACAAAACGACCAAGTTCAAGAACGAACACCCGGCTGGGATTCGAACCAGGGTCATCCACTCCGCAGTCCAGCGCAAGCAAACGGAGCGCCCGTCATGGACAAGATTAGCGTAACAAACCAATTTTTTAAAAATTATTTTTAAAACGCGATTTTGTCTGATACGTCTCTATACATCTTGGGAAGGCACAACGGGACATTCTTGTTGTGAAAGGGCTTGGGTCCGGACGCTGGCAACGGGCCACCCACAACCTACCTAGTACCTACCTGTACTGGACGCACAAAGGCTGGGTCAAGAATAATGAGTAAAGAGAAGCACATTGACATAACATACAGTCATATTATAGTGCAGGGAAGAAGCAAGACAGATAGACAGAAACAACAGAGGGAAAGGCAAGAAGTTGGACCCACCAGTGGCGCCTGCCAACCATCCATACAGGTACAAAGAATAGAGGGCAAGTAAAGCAGTAGGACCTACCAGTTGCGCCCTCAAACCATCATCACAGGAAGAAACAACAGAGAAAAGGTGAAGAAGCAGAACCCACCAACCACTACTAATGACACCCTCCAACAACCCACACAGGCAGAAACAGCAGAAGGAAAACAGAAACGTAGGACCTAAGAGTGGAGCCCTCCAACCACCCACAGAGACATAAACAACAGAGGGAAAGTAAAGAAGTAAGACCTGACCTATCTACCAGTGGCCGCCTCCAACCACCCGTTCCCCCTTTCATAATCAACCGATTTCCCGATTTCCCGATGCACTTTTGCACCAGCACCAGCACCGCCTCCACCTCCTTCACTTTTGTCTGATGGAATCGTTCTTGAACAACCAAACAGCATAGCACAGCACAGGGTCGAGGATGGCACACCTGTTGCGTCCGTTCATCGCCCTTGTACTCTCACACCTCCCTCCCGTTCTCGATATTGTAAATAAACGTCGTGGCTGGTGTATATTTAGAAGCATAAAGCCCTTCAGAGAGAGGTGACGAGCACAGGGGAACAGGTGTCGGTAGAAGAACTAGAGGTGAGGAGAAAGAGGACGAGAGAGAGAGAGGCAGAGAGAGAGAGAGAGAGAGAGAGAGAGAGAGAGAGAGAGAGA
>NW_004797493.1:872864-874927 GCF_000002075.1 Aplysia californica | reverse complement strand
AAATACCCCCCCAATTAAAAAAGAAAACACACATACAAAACAGGACAGAATCTATCATCTCAAACCCACCTCATCAACTTGCGGCTTACGTTCTATTAACCCCTGCAAACATCTCCCTCCACCCCACCCCCCTTATTTTCCCCAGCCTGCTTCAAGGCCCCTCATAATCTTTCAATAACATGGAGAGTGTTCCATAAATAACGCCTCCGCATGCTCCTATATTTTTAAAAGTTCGCATCAAAGGAAAAGTGTTCTGTTCGATCTATTTGAAAATTCTCGCTTCCGCACCCCCTTCCTCCCATCACAGATCCTTTTCGGGGAACCATTCAAGCGATTCCATTGCTCTTTCTTCATCATATCTCCCCCCCCCCCCTTTCCAACCCCCGTTACGCCCCTATCAGCACTGGTTAGGTTAAGCTCATTTTGAAAGTGGCAAATTCGAGTTCACATGAGCAGGTGAACAAAGGGGAATGGAGTAGAGGGTGGAGAGGTGGGCGGCAGCGCAGCAACTCAACTTTTGACTAATGGCAAAGTGCGAGAACCAACTGCACCTCAGCCAGTGGTTTTACAACGAGCAACACAATAAGGTACCATAAGTGCCGAGGATTAAAGTTGTTACGGCAGATCCGAATAACATACAAAGATAGGGAGGAGAGACACGGACGACAGATGCTTGATAGGAAAGAAAGGAAAGAAGGAGCAAACCACACCGGAGCACCCGCCGTCAACCACCTACAGAGAACGAGAGATGAACGCCAAGGTTTTGGCAAACGACAACAGGCAGCTCCCGCTAAGACAAACGCCCGGCAAACAGCCACGGGCGGGAACCTCTTCCATGGACTGGTACCGATGAGCCACAGGAGGTACATCTGGGTCCTTCCTGCAGCATGTGCGTCAGACGTTACAAGTACACGTCTGTACGCATCGAAAGGTTTCGGTTCGACACCGTTACGTACAAGACACTCGTTGATTGTTACAAGGTAACAAGTCCTGGCGGTCATTATCTTTACCGGCCAATCCACACAATTTTCACCACTCAGGAGGCAGGTGCGCTTGGACCTTGCCTAAAACAAAACAGCAAACAACCAACAAACAAGCCAACACACACACACACACACAAACAAACAAACCATCTTCCACAAGGTAGATCAAGTTCGTGACCTACGGCGCAAAAGCCAGTCAGGCCCCCAAAGACCAAAGACTTCGGCTGGCACGCCGCACCAAAGGTTCGGGAAAGTGCCGGTACTTGATACTACGATTCAAAGCGTTAAGTGCTCAGATAACAGAGAGGTCTCACCGAAATGTCTGTCTGGGAAGACGTTTTACGACGAAGAAGATTAGGAAGGCTCACTCACAGATAGTAATGTGCTTCACCTTTCAGAGAATTAAGTAACTTCAATAGTTTTAGTAAGCTTTTTACAGCACGTACAACACAATACGGTCATATAAGTGCCGAAGATTAGGTTTTAGAAGAGAGTAATAAATACTAAAATAAGGAGATTTATTCGATATGCCAGAAGAAACAAACCACACCAGAGCACCCACCGACCACCCACACGCAGCCGATTAGAAAGTCTCACGGGTGGTAGTGTTGTTCACTCCTTAGAGCACTATAAGTGGATTCCTGGGAGAAAGTGAGTGCAGCTTGCTACCCCGGGTGGCAGATTGCTGGAGAATCAGACGACTACTGCTAGCCGCAAGAATACAGGAGGACGGGCTGTAAGGGATTTTTCTGTTTCTTTTTTTTTTTTCTTAGTAAGATTTTTATGGCACTTGCAACACAATAAGGTGATATAAATGCCGAAGATTAGAGGTGTTACAAGAGAGTAACAAACATAAAAAAGAAGGAGGGGAGATAAGGACGATATATGTTTGATAGGAAAGAAGAAGCAAACCACACCAGAGTACCCGCCAACTGTGTCAGACACTGGTTACACAGATGCTCAACATACACACATTTGAACGCGCGCGCGTGCACACACATAACACAAACACGCGCACACACGCACAATAATTTCAACATCAACAACAACAACAACAAAAACGACGACAACGACAACAAC
>NW_004797493.1:871194-872276 GCF_000002075.1 Aplysia californica | reverse complement strand
CACACACACACACACACACACAAACACACACAAACAAATACAAATCAAGAAATAATTTTTCAAAAATATATTAAAAGTGACAATAAGTTTACCCCTCCCCTGCCATACGCACACTAAACAACAACAACAACGTCCGGCGTTGCATCTCTTTGGGGAGGATTCAGGGAGGTTGGACTGCCTCACTCGCTACCCAAGAGAGGCGGTGGCCCTGGCGAAGAGCACCCTCTTCCGGGCTCCAAACATTTCGAACGGATGGGCTACCACACACAACAACAACAACAACACAACGACCCTCAAACATTCAAAAAGCCGAGAGGGGAGGGATACGACGTCACAAAACAGAAACATCGAGATACTATTTGAACAAAAACTCCCCGCACAGGAATCGAACTCATGTCTTTCGCGTGCGGCGGCAAAGGGCACTGCCGCTTCACCACAGACGCCGAAGAATAGACGTCAAAAGAGAGTAACATACAAAGAAAAAAAGAAAAAAGACAAGATAAGACAAGAACGATTGAATAATGTTTAATAGGAAAAAAGGAGCAAACTACACAACAGCGTCCACCAACCACCCACAGAACAGCTTAGTTCTTTAAGTAAGTTTTAGTAAGAGTTTTACAGCATTTGCAACACAATAAGGTCATGTGAGGAAGATTAGAGGTGTTACAAGAGAGTAACGAACAGAAAAAAGAAGGAGGAGAGAAACGAACTATAGATGTTTGATAGGAAAGAAGGCGCAAACTACACAACAGCGTCGACCAACCACTCACAGAACAGCTTAGAAGAAGAAAAATACCCATACAGTAACATTAGAAGGAAGGATCAGACAACACAAGAACAGCCACCAACCACCCATCCGCCAGGGGCTAATCATACTCTATAAGCGTTCAGAGCGCTGAGGATGATTGGATAATTCGCGTGTAAATCAAGTATTCTTCTTCACCACATTATGTTCGCTACAGAAGGCTGTTCTAAAAAGGGTTCGGATCCTTTCAGCACAACCATAAAACAGGAGAGCTATCCAAAAATAGCTTTCCACTACATAAACCAAATGAGTTACGGGTACAGCGTGCGTCTCCCTC
>NW_004797493.1:866560-867780 GCF_000002075.1 Aplysia californica | reverse complement strand
CGCTCGCTCTCTCCTCTTCACCCACCTCCTTTTGCCCCTCCCCCATCTCTCTCTATCTCTATCCATTTCTCCCTGAAAGACACCCAAGTCCCTCTGGCAATAAACAAGAGATCAAGCAATCCTCTCCCACTGACAGCGTTAGAGCCCACCCTTGATCGTGGCCTAGGCTGTCTTATGTCGTGGCCAAACAAACGCTCAGGTATCCAATTCCTGGGGTATCCAATTCCTGAGATATCCAGTTCCCCCCACCCTCCCACCTCTCTTCGAAAGTTCTAATCAATCGCTGCGAGCTACCCTGCCCGAGCCGTGGAAAGTCCGGGACACCCAATCCTTGGACCATCTGGGCCGACTGTCTTAATCAAAGCTCACTCCTGCTGGCTGCTGTTCTCACGTGTGTGACTAGTGTGAGGAGTCGCCCATGGGGAGAGAGATAGCTGGCAGTAGCACAGCACAGGGTGTGGTGGTTTTGTTAGTAGTGGTGGTGGTGGTGGTGGTGTGGTAGTGGTGATGATGGTAGTGGCGGTGGCGGAGATGATGGTGATGGTGATAGTGGTGGTGGTAGCGGTAAAGGTAGTGGCGAAGACGTTGTTGTGTTGTTTTTTTTGCTTCTAAATTTAAAATAAAATAAAATTATTCGTATCTTTAATGTGAGCGTATTTACGCCGCTATCAACACATTTTAGAATATTTGAAAGGACCTACCGGCTGCGCCCTCCAACCACCCGCTCCGCGCTCCCTGGACAGTCCAGTCCATGCGTCATACAGAGGCCGCCTTCGGCCAAAACTAGCCTTTGTCCTTGACTTTTCTTTCTTCTATCGCAACTACTGTTTCAAGTGTGTGTGTGTGTGTGTTGTGTGTGTGTATGTGTGAGTGAATATGTGTGTGTGTGTGTGTGTGTGTGTGAGAGAGAGAGAGAGAGTATGTGTGTGAGTATGTGTGTGTGTATGTGTGTGTATGTGTGTGTGTATGTGTGTGTATGTGTGTGTGTTTGTGTGTGTGTGTGTGTGTGCGCGCGCGCGCGCGAGGGCGTACAGATTAAGTTTATTTCATTCTTTTAAATTATGTCACTCATTGTAATAACTGATTTGTGTTTTTCCATTGTTCAGAGAAAGCGAGAGAAAGAGAAGGGGGAGCGACAGAGAGCGAGCGAGCGAGAGAGAGAGAGAGAGAGAGAGAGAGAGAGAGAGAGAGAGAGAGAGAGAGAGAGAGAGAGAGAGAGA
>NW_004797493.1:848607-854097 GCF_000002075.1 Aplysia californica | reverse complement strand
AGAGAGAGAGAGAGAGAGAGAGAAAGAGAGAGAGAGAGAAAGAGAGAGAGAGAGAGGTGGAGAGAGAGAGGGGGAGAGAGAGAGAGAGATAGAGAGCACATACAATGATTTCAGATTTCAAGATGATTTTATTGATTTTAAATGCCTTTGGCCCATACATCCACAAATATAACAAATGACTCGGTAAATGCATAAATTGGTGCAACACAGCATATAATTTAGGGAGGAAGCGAGGGAAAGAGAGAGAGAGAGAGAGAGAGAGAGAGAGAGAGAGAGAGAGAGAGAGCAAGAGAGCAATACGGATGGACAATCGGGGAAAGAGGGAGGGGGCGAGGGAAATGGAAGGAGGAGACTTTCACTTGCACCGTACTTATTGTATTGTAGCATCAATCGAGGGGAAATAACCTAAAAAAACCCAGATTTTTAAAATCCTCCGAGATAAGAAAAAAAGGCCTACATTATTATCCCCCCTTGGTAAGCCCTGCTGCCGTTTCCACTATTTTGACGTGAGGCCGGCCGGGGCAGCAGCAGGTGACTGGTCTAGTGTAGGCTGCCGTAGTCTATCGTAGGCACTAGTGTAAACACACACTTCGCCACTGGCGTCTCTGTTTGAACAACGTTAATCTAATCCACTGAACCCCTGTGCACTGATGGGGCCGCCCTGGCCTTATTTAAGAGAGACCTTAAAAAAAAAATTACTTTAAGAGCCCTTAAGGAGGCAGAAGTCAGGCCATCATTTCCCATTTAGCTGGTTTAGCTAAACAGATGCACAGATTTTGTAAAGTGCAAGGCAGGAACTTGAGGGGAAGATTTAATGCTATGGCTGAATAAAAATGGCAAGCTTGAAGAGAAAGAAGCTATTAAGATGTCCTCATATCTCTTCCTGCTTTAGAGCAAAGGGAAAAAATGAAAAACAAACAAAAACTGATACTAGATATTGTTATTACAACAAGAGCTAGGAGAGCAAAGTGACCTGGAAACAAAACAAATTCAAACATTTGTGCACAAATGTTTCCGGCAGAGAAAATATTGGGATTGCCCTGATCCTCCTTTGCTCTCTCTTTCTTTGAAGAGGAAAGTTGGAAGAAGAATCTTGATCAACAAACTGCTTGGCAGTGTCACCTCAACCATGTACTAAAGCAAAACATAAGAATAACTAAATGTAACGCACAGAAGCATCAGTTAAGTTAAGGTTATAGGTTATAGCTAGATGCAACAGTAACAGCTATGCATAACATGATAATAGCATTTCTGTATAAAACACGACACTGGGAACATTGAAAAGGAGTGCATCCCAAAGGACGAGGCCCCAGCAGAGTTGTCCACCTGCCATCCATTAGATATATTGGATGTCTGAAAGAACATGTCTTTGTTCAAATCAGACAGCACAGGTAAATTTTTCTATGGAAACCTCACGTCCAAAGTAAATAGAGGGAATGGGAGAAGCTGAAATGGCATTCAAAAGGCAAACAATTTTCTTAAACAGGGAAATCTGCAATTTTTCCCAAAGGACCAGTTGAATGACAAGAGTGGATCTTTCATTTGTCAGGCTGTAAGATATACAATATTTCCTTTTCGGAATGATTCAACAAAGATCTATAAAACTACATCTCTCTTTAAATTAAATTTAAGGGTTGAGAAAAAAACAAGGCATTCATGCAGAGGGGGCAAACCAGGGATATAAAATAAAATGAAATGAGAGGAAATTGACAGATAAATAAACAGACACACAGGCACATAGAAAGATAGATAGATAGATAGATAGATAGATAGATAGATAGATAGATAGATAGATAGATACAGGCACATAGAAAGATAGATAGATAGATAGATCAACAGATCAATAGACAAGTCAAGAGAAAGAGAGAGAGTTCTGACTACATAAACATAAAGACTGTTGAGCTGACCCACACAGAAAGAAATCAGTTTTAAAAAAACAACAACCCAAAACAGAACAGACTATAAGAAAAAGGTAAGATGATGTTCGTGATCATGAAAATCTGGATTGATACCGTACAACTAAAGTATTTAAGCTCAAATACATGTCATGATAAGCTAATGAGAAAGGTATACACACAATGAAATTAACAGTAAATTCGGTGTAAATTGCAAAGCGGCAAACAGAAATAGATAAAAGGTAGAGAAAATGACTACTGCTGAGGAACAGACATGACAGCAACTCTCGTCCTTCAAATGAAGTGAGAGGATGTAAAATTTTATATCACAGCAAAACATGTTACAAATAACATATTCGGTAAGTAAGTAAAAAAAGTAGATAAACTAGAAAAAAAAAAATAAATAAATAAAAAGACTTGAAGAAAACTGTCAAATTTGTGTAACCCTTTCACCACATGTGAAAAAGAAACAAAAAGAGATAAATGTAAAAGAAACAGGAAACCATGACCTTTGAAGCATCCTGCCAGCAAATTGTCAGCCTGCACAAGTTTCAGTTTAAATTTTGAAATTATTTGTTCTACATGAATTTTAAACATTATATTCCAAGCCCCACCATTTAACACTTTGCAGTCATACAAACAGCAGAACAAAAATCCCCATCCGGTCACCCAGCCAGGAGAGTGACTGCAACGGACTTCTCGGGTCTGGCGCAGTGACCAGAACAGATAATTTTCCCCGCCGCATTATTGCACCAAGTGACCGCATAGTGAAGCGCTGTAGTATAACTTTTTTATCATAAAAGATTGACTTCTGATCGAGCTAATCTGTTCACAAAATATTTACTTGGTATACACTACACTAAACTTACTCCCCCGACACACAGCAAGTTTAGGTAAGGGATAAAACTTATTCAAAAGCACATTTGAATCTGTCCGAAGCAGAAGTGTTTCGGAGTTACAGTAGTATGATCATTATTCTGTCTCAACTGCACTGAGTAATGGAACAAGTTAAGCAAAAGGAGAAAAACAGGACATATAAGGGTAACTGAGTAAGCGTCTCTAGTCCCAGTTGAGCATTTTAATTTTGTTACTGTAAATTCCCATTTGCATCCATTCAACTTATTTCGTCACTGTCGGAAACATCACACTTAAAATCAATTACTTAACACAGGTGGAACTTTCAAAATAAAAAAGATTCTATTCTAACCACTCGTTCAACGATTGTCTTCCTTTTGAGTCTACAAAATCACTCTATGTTCAAACTTCATGAAACAGAAATATTAGGAATCTAGGCAGACTATGAAAGCTTCAACTAGATAAGTCAAAACGAAACAACAACAAATTTTTGCGTCTCCACTTGTACTCTGAAAGAGCAGAACAGATCAATCAGATCATCATGTCCCGACTGAGTGTATGCCTAACTGACAGTCCCAACACTTCTTCCTAAGCACTTTTTATACAAAAATCGAGGCCTTAAAAAATAGGAGATTGGATCAGCCCATACCCTGGAAGAGTCTCCTAATCCCACTTTTCTAGCCCAGTCCAAAAACAGCTGTTTAGACAAGTGATGTTAAGAAATCTTGCTTTGACAGGCAGCTTTTGATGGAAGAGACAACAGGGCCACGTAGCAAAAACATACACACAGCAACGCAATCATTCATGGAACTTTCTTTGAAAAATTGATCAAATGGAAGTGGCTATTCTCACCCGGGGTGAGAATAGAAATACGATCGACCTCTCACCCCAGGTGAGACTTGCCACCGTAGGCTATTCTCACCCGGTGTGAAACAAGACCTGTTTTACCTAATTTCGGAATACTTTCTACCGATGTGGATGATCAAATGGATAAAGGGAAAGAAAAGATTACGTTATAGCAAAAAAGTAAGCTAATTTTATCGACTACAAAGATGCTACGGCTATTTCACTTTTCGAATCGAGCCGAAATAAGAGGGGATCGCCATTTTGTTAAATTGCCTGGAATTTCTCGCAAGATCTACTCCTCCCCTCTTCTCTCTCTCTTTCTGAATACTCTCTATCGGTGTGGACGATCAAATTGACCAAAACAAAGTTAAAAAATGATGTTGAAACACAAAAGTAAATTAATTTGGTCGTCTACAAAGATGCTACGGCTATTTAACTTTTCGAATCGAGCAGAACTACGCGGCTCGCCATTTTGTTTTGCCCGGAAGTTCTCGCGCTACTCCTCTCTCTCTCTCTCTCTCTCCAAATTGTACGCTTTTAGTAGGCTAACAGTAAATCACAAGTAAATGTAACGTTTGTTCACGGCACAGAATTCTAAAATTTTTCTGTTATCACAGTGTAGAATTCTGTGGTTTAGGGTGAACGCAAAATTGGTTGGCCTAGATCTAGGCTATAACGGTGAACGCGCACTGGGTGAGAATAGCCAAAAGACTCGCCTGCACTATTCTCAGCCGGGGTGAGAATAGAGGTGGCCTGATAAAATAGTAGCCTGAAAAGTTAAAACTACCCTTATAATTCTCTTATAATAGCCTACTAGAATCTAGATATAGATATCTGTCTATGAAGCCAAACTAGAAATTCTAGAATCTAGTATTCTCTGTAGTGTTACAAATGTAACAACGTAGAGGTCTAGGCTACAGAAGACTTCTGTTGTAAACTAAAATTATTTAGAGAGAGGATCTGGATAAGAAACATTGGAGGGTCACCAAATAGTTAACAAATAACTAAAAGAAGTAGGCCTGGATCTAGATCTAGATCTAGATCTAATGTAGATCTAACTGTAAGTAATGCATTGCCCAGTCACTCATTAACAGCCAATGAGTCACAGTGAATCAGACTAAGGGAATTTTTGCTCTGAAAATCTGGTGTTAGCTGAAGTTCTTCAAAAATTCCAGAGCAGAGACAGCAAAATAAAGGACTGACTTTCGGGGAATTATACACTAAAAATGCTCTCAACTTAAAAAATAGATAAAATATTTTAAAATACCTAAAAAGATGTCTAATTACATATAATCTAGGTTGAGAACAAAGAACCAATTCTCTAGAAACTTGTTAAAGAACACAATAAATGTTTGGCAGTCATACCCATACACAACGCTACACACACACACATCATACATTGACAGTGCCAAGCTTGGCAAGGAGTATGGCGATCACAGTAGAGAAAGATTGGTAGAACTTTTAATCTATAGACCCGAACAAGTGTTAAGACGAAGCATAGGATTACAAAAAAAAATCTTTAGTAAATCATTATAAATAAACTAAAACTTATGACTTACCTTTGATTAAACAAACAGGTAGAAAAGGCGAAGAAAGAAGTTTTGATAGCTTTTTGGCACACTTCCTGTCTCGGTCTTTCAGCTACTAAGGTCAAGGCCTTTTAATGCAGGGGAACCTACTCTTATATTATTACTATTGTGTTTCAACACTCAGTTCCATCCCTTTTTCTGATGATTGTGAGAGAAAACCATAGAGTTCGAGAAAACCCATACCAGTTTTATTTCTCGGTTCTCGGCTAACCTTTTTTTGGATCTCAGCAAGCCTCTTCGGTTCTCAGTTGACAACAGTGCTCCCCCTTCATGTCCAATCTGTTCTTCCTCCATACAGAACTACC
>NW_004797493.1:843416-845807 GCF_000002075.1 Aplysia californica | reverse complement strand
TATAGCCTCTCGTATTTTTTTTAGCTGGTTAGAATAATGGTCTCTGGTGATCGTACGTCCATTTTCAAGATAGCCTGTCATAATCACCCCTTCTTGCTCCCCCAAAAAACCAGATAGCATCACTTTTCCACTTGACGGCTGCACCTTTGCCTTCTTTGGTGTTGGAGACAAGGGCGATTTCCATTGCATTGATGCAGATTTCGACTCAGGATCGTAGTGGTGGAACAATGTTTAATCCATGTTTACAAGTCTTTAAAAAAATTTAGTTTCATCCTTTTCATACAGACAAAGCAGTTCTTGACAACAATCCACACGTCGCACGTTTTGAGGAGGAGTCAACAAACGTGGGAGCCATTTCGCACAAACCTTGGTCATATTCAAATGTTCATTTAAGATTCGTTCAACTGATCCAAATGCTAAACCCAGTTTCTTTGCTCAAACGTTCGACTGTCACCCGCCTATAAGACAACACAAGTTTCTTGATTTTCAACACATTCTCTTCTGCTGTTGCTGTCAATGGGTGTCCATCACTGTAGTCATCTTCAATGTCCATGGATCCACATTTGAATTTTTTACCCCAAAATTTTACCACAGCACAGGATGGGCAATCAGTTTCATAATAATAAGCGGCATGAATCTCCGTAATAATATCCTGTAGTTGCTTGCCTTGCAAAAACAAAAACTTAGTTACTGCCTGTGCTCAATTTTCTCCATTTTTATGTTGATACTGGAGAACAGCATACCCCATTCACTTACAACCAAGACGGATTACACCAATCCGTCTTGGCTTACAATGAGCTGGTGTTAAAACCAGTTATCCGAAATTCCCCCAAATTTACATGTATTCTAGGAAGATGATTGATGGCTTTCATCCCAAATTTCAGCTTTCTACCGTTACTCCTTCATGGTCAGGTAAAAAACTTTTGGAAGGCCCCTCGTAGCTTTTGAGTTTAGGTAGATTTGCCTAAAAGGGGATGCCTTATTGTGGGTTGAATTGAGTACTTTTTTAAAAACAGAGGTTTCCTTTTTAAATGTATGTATTTTTATATACACCCTCATCGGCACAATTTAGTTCTTTAGGAGGCGGGCTTCGACTCAGCCTGTCAGGGCGAACCGGGCTGAGGAAGATAGAACGCCCCAGCAGAAAGACCGAGATAGAATCTACTGGGTAAAAAACAAGTGTTATTCTCCCCCGGGAATCGAACTCCGTTCTCCTGCGTGTGACAGGGAATCGTTTAACAGCTACACCACACGCCAGTCAGAGGGGTCTCCGCACTCATTTCTCAACCGCTGATGAGGTCAGGTCAACGCCTACTGTACAGTACTGCTGTGAGCTGGAAAAAACGCCTCTTTACATTTTTGGCGCCAATTTCTTTTTTTATTTGCTAGATCGAAAGCCTGATCAGTTACCCTACACTTGTGTGCTAAAAATCAAAGTGAAACTGTGACAAGCTTTTTAAATAAATTAGAATTCCAATTTCAGAGAACAACTACTCTTTAATGTTTACGCTGACAAAACGCCTCTGTGAATACTTTTTAAAAGGCTTACGGCAGAGTAGGTGTTGGGGCTGGCAGTCAGGCCAAAGAAATACTACATGTCGTATTATAACCTCTTTGGAGCTGACTCTGGAATAGAACTTTTTTGGGTCATTTTTCTTTTCGTTCATTTACTTGATTAATCTTGATTCTGCGTACGGCTTTATCTCTAGTAATAGTGATAGCGTTTGTTTGTTGTTGTTTTTTATTTCTTTTTTCCCGTTTTATCTTTTTCTTCTCCGTTTTACTTTTTTTTTAAATTCGCCTTTTCTCGTCTATATTCAATTTTATGTTTTGCTTTTTTCTCAATACAAAAAAAAAAAGAAAAAAGAAAAAACCCAATAAAAATTAAAGAAAGAAACAAAGAAAGAAACAAACAAATAAGCAAAAACTTTTTTTTTTTAACCCAATAAATAAAGTAGAAACGGAACATACTTGCTTATATTTTCATTTCTTTGTTTGTTGGATCATGGAGTGAAGTACAACGCGACAACGCTACAATGGTCATAATTTTGTGCTAAAAAAAGTAAGACCAACAGACAGAAGTAACAAAATTTAAAGAAGTAAAATAATAGGACCTACCAGCGGGGCCCCAGCGGGGCCCTCAACCCCCCCCCTGCACAAACTTACTTACCTGTAGTGATAGCGTCTGCTTCTCGTCTTCCAGTCGTCTGATCCGCTCGTCTGCTTGGCCGGACGGTCCATGGACCTGGGGAAACACGGACATTGGTCAACAAATTTTCATTTCCGAACTGGACATGGAGTCAGGGGACGGGAGACCACTTGGTTTTGTCGAGGAAGGATCAATGCAAGACAAGACGGGACTGATCACGGGGTATGTCTGATTCCACACAC
>NW_004797493.1:837551-839860 GCF_000002075.1 Aplysia californica | reverse complement strand
GAGAGAGAGAGAGAGAGAGAGAGAGAGAGATGTCTATTAAGAGTGCACACACAATCAAGATTTTGTCGTCATCGAAAGGTCAGATCCGCATGACGTCATTTCATCCGACATCGAAAAAGCTTTCAGAACTAATACTACTAATAGTTCTGGTTAAATTCTGAAATCGAATCGCACCAGGTCATATTTTTTTTCGACTCCGACAAGTTTCGTCTGGTGGGAACCCTCTTAATGCTAGGAAAACGAACAAGGGGAGATAGGAAGGGACGGTTTCAGGTCGGGCTGGAGATAAAAGCAAGGTGAGCAGGCAGGCCCACAAACTGCTATTGAGCTCAATAATAAATGAGATTTTTCTGTGTTACAGGGAACCATTCTTTCTACAAATCTGAATCCGACACTTCATTCTCAACGATTGTCTTAGAAAATCAGGGCTGCTGATGGTAGCTAAGAATTTCAGATTTGACTCAAGTCGATCATGATTAAATCTAGGCCTATCTTTATTCTGTTTAAAACATGTTTAGTTTGATTTTTGAGTAAAGAGAAGTACTTTACCGAAAAAAACACCCGGCCATTAATAGTGCAGGGAAAAAACAAGAAAGACAGACAGAAAAAATAGAGGGAAAGAAAAGAAGTAGGACCTACCAGTACCAGTGGCGCCCTCCAACCATTAGGCTACCGACGCAACCTTTCCCGACCTTGCCTTCATTTCGATCAAATGACGCACCCTGTAGTGAACCGGAAATACGCCAGAGAAGACAGTCTAGGATATTCGCGTTTTACGGCACGTGCAACCCAATTGTGGCGTCGGGAGTCTAGTACGTTAGGCTACCGGACTCGTAATCGTGAGGTAGACGTTGTGTCCTTGGGAACGGCAGTTTTCACGTTCAATTTTCTTCACTTCACCCAAGTGGGAATGGGGTACCCTGCTTTTGACAGTGAAAGCTCTTGTCAATAAATATGTTGGCCATGTAAAATGGCTGCTTGCATTATATGCTGCCCAGGAAGCTGAGATCGTTGAAAATGCGAGCTTGCTGTTGAGTGGCAAGTTGCGCTATGCAAATGCTATTTATTTATTTATTTACTTATTTACTTATTATTATCATCATCATCATCATCATCATCATCATCATCATCATCATCATCATCATCATTATTATTATTATAGATGTTTGATAGAAAATAAGGAGCAAACCACACCAAAGCACCTGCCAACAACCTGCTATACACGTCTTTGCATTCACTCAGTGTCAAGTAATCATGCTTGGTAGGAATAAAGCTTGTGGTTGCTGTTACGTTATGACTTATACGGCCTAATCAAGGAGGATTTGGAGTCTCTCTCTTAAGTTTACATTTGTAAAATTGTAACTCGCTTTTAGACGTACAGGCCTAAGCACAGAGTTGGTATCTTTGCTGGACTACGGACTGGATGACTCTCGTTTGGTGGGGGTCATTAGTGAACATTAGTGATTTGGGGAGCTTTTTTAATCGATTATGTAGGCCCTTCTTTTGGGATGTATCCCTTTCAGCCTGGGTTGGCCTTGACAGGCAGGGTCGGAAGCCCGGTTTCTTAATTATATAAATAGCGTAAAAAAGCCTACACCAAAAAAAAAAAACCAACATAAAAAAAAAAAAACCGACTCAGCCCCTCCCCCCTTAGAAAAAAACAGCACAAAATCCCTACCAAAAAACCAACAAATCCAAACCAAAAAACAAACAAAAACAAAAACAAAAACAAAAACAAAATAAACAAACAAAAACAATTTGGGGAGTTCTGAAAACTACATAAATTTGTCGACGTTAACATTCGGAGACAAGGCCTCCTGTATATTATCTTCACATAGTTTATGATAAGGGCGATAAATCCATACCATACCATACAGATGAACAACTAGACAAAACTAGACCACTTTGAAAGCCGAGCATTTGGATTACGTCACAGGTACAAGAAGAGAGGAAAAATAATTATGGTGAAAGAAGGCAAGGAAGAATACAGAGTAGATACGAAGATGGCAAATCTCGCAAATGTCCTTCTGAGTGTAAATTTTGGTGTCAGTGCACTTGACGGTCTACCTGATTTTCCGCAGTCTTTGTGCTATGTTAGCTGGTTGGCGTTGCGGTTGGGGTGTTGTTGGGGTTGCTGTTAGAGTTGGGGTTGGGATTAGGTTTAAGGTTAGGGTTAGGGATAGGGTTAGGGTTAGGTATAGGGATACGGATAGGGTTAGGGTTAGGGTTAGGGTTAGGGGGTTTTGGTTAAGATTAAAATCAGGGGCGAAGCCTGACTTGTTTGACAGGGTAATCAAAGTGAAACGGGA
>NW_004797493.1:834688-835927 GCF_000002075.1 Aplysia californica | reverse complement strand
GAAGAAGAAGAAGAAGAAGAAGAAGAAGAAGAAGAAGAAGAAGAAGAAGAAGATCAAGAACAAGAACAAGAACAAGAAGAACAAAAACAAGAACAAGAAGGAGGAGAAAAAATAAGAAAGAGAGGGCTTGTCGAAAAAGGGCATGTCCATAATGTGGCTCGAACTCTATATTTATTGGTCTGTCATGTTCTTATGTGTAGATGTATAATAAATTAATTTACAATAAATTTTATCTAGTAAATCGAGTCAAACTTAATAAAACAAGTCACTTAATTGCTGACTATAATATTATATATTAATGAACACTGAAAATCCTCTCTCTCTCTCTCTCTCTCTCTCTCTCTCTCTCTCTCTCTCTCTCTCTCTCTCTGTTCTTTCTCCCCCCCCCCAAGAAAAAGCAAAACCTTTACAATACATTCACTCACATCTCCACTAGTTATTCACTGCTCGCAAGAAGTACTTGTCTTCTGAACGACCCGGAATGGCTGGCTATACACAAAACATAACATGACAATGTATCAATCAAGAGAACTGATGGGCAAAATCTCTGTACCCTTCTATAAACAAAGACGTGTGCTGAGTGCTGAGTGCTGAGTGGTGAGTGCTGAGGAGATTATACTTACCACCCAGACAAAACAATGACTGACAACTGAATATTATCGTTGGAAGTCGAAAACCACATAACCCTAAAAGAATGCCACACACTGGGGCCATTTTCATTCGTTGTAAATTTGCAAATTATATCATTTTCGACCATTTGCCTCTCTTCACCGCCAAATGACGTCTAGTTTAGTTAAGTTTTTTTTAATTTTTTTTTTTTTTATAGTTTTACGCCATTTGCAACACAATAGGTCAAATAATCAAGTGCTGAAGATTAGAGGTGTTTTAAGAGAGTAACAAACACACAAAAGAATGAGAGACAAGGACGAATGGTGTTTGGAAGGAAAGAATGAGCAACCCACAAAAGAGCATCTGCCAACCAACAACAATCGTTGTATCCTTTGTATCTTTTATGGGAACAAAACATGGGAACCTGACTTGGAACTAATTGGAACCAAAACAACCCAGGTAGGTAGAATAGCGAGAGACAAAACAAAGTGTTTTATGTGGAAACATCCGAGAAGCAACGTCCAGCTACTGGAAAAGCAAAGAAGAAGAAGAAGAAGAAGAAGAAGAAGAAGAAGAAGAAGAAGAAGAAGAAGAAGAAGAAGAAGAAGAAGAAGAAGAAGAAGAAGAGCA
>NW_004797493.1:830980-833479 GCF_000002075.1 Aplysia californica | reverse complement strand
TTCTTCGAAAAGCACCTCGCTCGCCATCCCATCATCATCATCATCATCATCATCATCATCATCATCATCATCATCATCATCATCATCATCATCATTATCATCATCATCATCACCTATCTGCTAACAACACCAACAACAAGAATATTCCAAACGATAACAGCAGCTTCAATTAGAAAAAAGAGATAATTCCAAGCTAGGAAAGAGAGGAACAAAAAATAGTGAAAAAATATACACTACGAAAAATTATTTGTGTTCATTTTGATTAGACAGCTTTGCAAGTCTTTGAAAATATGTCAGTTTTGTGCTGCATATCTCTCCAAACCAGCGTTGAGCGTCAACAAACTAGAAGAAAACTCATCACTATTGCCTTTGCCTCCAACATATTATTCTAGCTATATTTACATCACATCTTCCTAGCAGCTCTGCATCATTGTCCAAACTTGAAACTATAAACTAAAATACCAGACAAAACATTTCCTTACTTCTTTTTTTTATTATTTTTTTTTTAGCTCGGTTCAGTCTCTACATTTAACTAGATTTGGGGATGTTATAGGACCAATGATACTTGAAATATAACGAATTATTCTCAATCATAAGTCTATCGTTATTCTCACAAGTGACTTTAATTATATGATTTCTTAATAATATAATATTGTTCAACAATTTTATAAAGTTTGACTCCCGTATCGCCAGCATTTTTGGAGTAGTAATCTGGGACTTTGTCAATCGCAAGCAGCAGAAGGCGTGCCAGTTGAATTGCAGAATGGGGAAATATTAAAATTTATTCTTGTAGCTCCGTCTTTCTGGTTGGACGTTGTATTCCTCCCAGACCTGGTCGGCCCAGGAAGGCAGGGTCGAAGCACCCCGTCCTCTAAATGATCTAAATCCTGAAATTTATCCAACATGACGTCACAGACCTGCCACTCACATTAGAAACTTGAAAAGACCTCCCAAAGAGAATATTTACCAACATTTTATTAACCACCTAACCTAATTTCGTACCAACAAATGCTCGAAGGAAAGAAATGAGCTAACAACAAATTAATACATCCCATAAACTGCTCACCCCTTCACCTACTCCATCAAACAACCAATCAGCTCTACCTAGAAAGTAAAGGACAAAGTGGAAAGAAAAACTCAACCAAACAACCTATCAACTGACTAACCCACCCACCCACCCCACTTCCCACCAACAAACCAACCAACCAATTAAACAACAAAACTACCGATCAACCAAAAAATAGAATCTACCAATCAATCTACCACAGTGGACCAAACAACGAACTAGCCTATATATTGACAAATCAACTAACCCACCAAACAACTACTCCACCCACCAACTAACCAGTCACCTAACCCATGAACATTTCAACTGATCAACAAACCAACCCACTAGCTAAACAAACCAACCAACCACCCAACCCACAGCTCAACTAATCCACCAACCAAAGCTCAGTTGAAATCGTGCTGGACTGCAAAAGGGATGATGGCCTTGGTTGGAATCCACGACGGAGCGTTCTGAATCTGGGTTGTTTACGCTAAGCTTATGAATATAAGATTCTCCATTCATCTCGCTCGGTCCTATCGGAAATGGACGTTAAATTTGGAGTTCGTGCCTCTTCAATGACCTTACAAATTTGAAATGGGCGTTAAACTTATACAACGACCAATGGTCACCAAACAACAAGGGCGCCAATTAACTCTTTGTCGACGTATCAGATACATACGTCTGATCAACAGCATACCAGAGTCAATAATGCTGCTCATTTCCAACGATTATACACACATCAGAAATACAAATTTACATATTTCATACCATGCATATTGTTGCCTGCCTTTTTATGTTTCAGATAAAGAAATGTCTCAACGAATATAAGGAAGTTATGCTTTTTTTAAAGTACCAAAACAACAAGTCTTCAAAGGCGCAGAACACGCGTCCTCAATGAGTTAACCAAGCGCCACCCAAAATCTAACACACACACACACTTACACACACACACACACACACACACACACACACACACACACTTGATATGAACCAACCACACACGAAAGTCCATGCCGTGTTAACTCCAGCCTGTTTCGACCCCACCCACAGAGTGCCATGGAACTAACGTTGGCTTCGGCTACTCGGGAACGCTGGAGCTACACTACCAGCACCTCAAGAGACGCTACGCTGGCTGCACCTACATCATCGGCAACTTGGAGATCACAAACCTTGTGGATCCCAAAATTGACTACGACCTTAGTTTCTTGAGGGTGAGTACAAAGTGCAAGCTCAAGATTATAGTAATATTATAGGTCTGTTTGCTGGGTGGGGTGAGTCATTGATACTCTCTCTCTCTCTCTCTCTCTCTCTCTCTCTCTCTCTCTCTCTCTCTCTCTCTCTCTCTCTCTCTCTCTCTCTCTCTCTTGAGGCGGGACTTGGGGAGGGGGGAACGTCTTTTTTTGCTTGAAATGAAATACCAAATAGCTACACGAAAAAGAATGCATCATTTA
>NW_004797493.1:827852-829314 GCF_000002075.1 Aplysia californica | reverse complement strand
GAGAGAGAGAGAGAGAGAGAGAGAGAGAGAGAGAGAGAGAGAGAGAGAGAGAGATTTTGAGAGATTTTACTCAGTATAAATATGCTTATAAAAATGCACTCTGAGAGTGTAATACACCTTTGCTCGTTCGTTGTTATAACAAGTCAAGGGAGGCGCATAAAATGATTGTATGATAATCATAGTCGAGAGTGTAAAGAAAGACTTAGAAGGTTACTAAAGAAATTGAAAATTGATTACAAAAAATAAAACTGTTTTTAGCATTTTAGATCACAGCTAGAATTTGACAGTTTGCTCAGAACAAATGTCCTTTACTTGTAAAAATTGAAACTCTGACTGTAAAACACGTTTATTTTGATTTGTTTGCCACAGTAGGCACACATAAAAATGATTAAAATATTATGATAACTAAAGCAGGGAGTAACGACCGACACAACAAGTTACTAAAGAAATTAGGAAGACAAAGAAATCAATTTATTTCCAGCTTTTTTAAATCACAACTCGAGTTTAACAGTGTGTACCACAGTGCCCTAGTTCTAAAGTTTTAAAATCTATAGATACCACCTACTGTGATATTCTTCTTGGTAATCATTAAGGAATTTTCTAGAACACGGCTAACAGGTGTTTAAAAAAAAAATTTTTTCAAAGACAAAATGATACAAGTCATTGCGCTAAAGCTGGAGACTTTATGTTCAACAGTTGAGGAAATATTTGACAATAAGTTACGCCTGAAATGTTTTACCGTACTATAGCTTCTTTCTTGCTGTTTGTTTAACTTGTTTCGTAAGTAAAAAAAAAAAAAAAAGAAAGAAAAAAGAAACATATACTTTTTAATGGAGGTTATTTTTCCTTACCTATTGTAATTATAGCACGAATGCGAGGGTCACCAAACTACGTCCAGTGGGCCGGATTTGGCCAGCGTGGTAAGTTTCGTCTGACCCGCCGTCATGCCACCATGCGGCCAACAACTTCATAGATGTGTTTGTGGCATGCCCATGACTTGACCACTAAGACTATAAATCATTTCATCCATCTCTACAGTGCAAATGAACGTAGCCTACTTTTATGGACTTCATAATGTCTACCTAATGGGACAAATCTTTCGTTTAACGCACCAGTGTATCATATTATTTAACAAAATAGTTTTCCAACCCATGCTCGGCATTGTCTCGGTTATCTGAACCACTTCGAAAAAAGTTAGGTGACCCTTACACTAAAGTGACATTGTCAGTCTTTTTGGTTGTAGCAGAATTCAATGAATTGGATGACTTACGTTGTTTTGTTTTTTTCTAACTTCAACAGAGATCAGCCACGGCAAAGTTTTGTTGAAGAGTAACCCCTCCCTCGGCTACGTGGACACAGTTGATTGGTTGCCTATCATGAGGGGGAAGGAGGAAGATGTGCACTTTATGGAGAACGCTTGCAATTTCACAGGTTGGGAGATAATGATATTAGTTGCTTGTGC
>NW_004797493.1:797991-826734 GCF_000002075.1 Aplysia californica | reverse complement strand
GCGCAGTATAAATGCTATTTATTATTATTTATTATTATTATGCTTCCCAGAAAGATTATAATGCTTTGGGATGTTCTGTTGTCTGCTGATGTATTAATTTAGTGTAAAGCAGAGATATGCGCTATCCAAATGCTATTATTATTATTATTATTATTATTATTATTATTATTATTATTATTATTATTATTATTATTATTATTATTATTATTATTATTATTATTATTATTATTATTATTATTATTATTATTATTATTATTATTATTACCATCATTATTATTATTTCAATTGTTATTTATTCTATTAGTATTAGTAGTAATAGATGATTATTATCATTATGATTATTATTGTTATTATTATTATTATTATTATTATTATTATTATTATTATTATTATTATTATTATTATTATTATTATTATTGGGTGGTTAATCGGGTGCTCTGGTGTGGTTTGCTTCTTCTTTCCTATCGAACATCTATATTCCTTATCTCCCCTTCTTTTTTCTATTTGTTCCTCTCTTGTAACACCTCTAATCTTCTGGCGCTCATATGAGCTTTTGCAGTAGCGAACGCCGTTCAACCTCTACTTAAACAATAACTATTATTACTATTATTATTATTCTCCAGTGGTAGTAGTAGTAGTAGTAGTAGTAGTAGTAGTAGTAGTAGTAGTAGTAGTAGTAGTAGTAGTAGTAGTAGTAGTAGTAGTAGTAGTAGTAGTTATAGTAGTAGTAGTAGTAGTAGTAGTAGTAGTAGTAGTAGTAGTAGTAGTAGTAGTAGTAGTAGTAGTAGTAGTAGTAGTAGTAGTAGTAGTAGTAGTAGTAGTAGTAGTAGTAGTAGTAGTAGTAGCAGTAGCAGTAATACTAGCAGTAGTAGTAGTAGTGTTTGTAGTAGTAGTAGTAGTAGTAGTAGTAGTAGTAGTAGTAGTAGTAGTAGTAGTAGTAGTAGTAGTAGTAGTTGTTGTTGTAGTAGTAGTAGTAGTAGTAGTAGTAGTAGTAGTAGTAGTAGTAGTAGTAGTAGTAGTAGTAGTAGTAGTAGTAGTAGTAGTAGTAGCATCATTATTCGTATTTTTATCTTTATACACAACTCACTGTTTTGTTCTTACTTTCAGATGTGCAAAGACTACCTGTACGACAACTACTGCGTGGGTTTCTGCCCGGCCAAATCATACCCGAAAAACCAGAACTGTGTGAAATACGAATAGCTTCTGCTGCTGTACATCATTAAATAGCTTGTCTCCGAAAACTGTGTGTACATTATTGACTGGGAGCTGAGAAAGCTGTCGCTTCACGTCGCTTAAGAAGAGAAGGAAAATAAGCAACCTTCAGAATGAGTTGTGTCCTTTAGACAACTGCAACCAAGGGCTGAAGTAACACAGCGCAAAGATTCTCAGTCTTCAAGATGTTTGTAGTGTAGTGCGTAATGAGAATACCTAGGTGATTCACAAAAGGTTTTTATTTGTAACAATCAGTGTAATAATTATGCAGAGACGGTGGTGACTACAAGGAAGGAATAGCACAAACAAGTAATTTCTCCAAATTCTCCAAATCATTTTACAAGGAAGAATTCCTTTTCTGTTCTGGGGGCGTGGTGATCCACGAAATCCAGGAGTGAAATAAGGGCAAACCGATGCTGAACACTAGAGCTAGATCTAAATGTGACAAACGGCGCCATTCGGAGAATGGCCGATGATAAAGTGCACAAACCACATTGGTCACCACACGAGAATATATTTATACAAACACGGGCAAGATGAGAAAAAGAGAAAAAATTGTTGTAAAGCTTTCTTCACTTCTCGTTGATGGAGTTTTGAAGGAAAAAAAAGACGTCTTTATGTTTGGATTTTGACAGTGGTGGTGTTTTATGTTGTTTTTTCTGGGGCGCGCGGGGTGGGGGGGGGGGGGGGGGGAGGGGAGGAGGGTTTGGGCTGTTTTTTCACTGTCCGTCCGACACAGCTACGCTCATTCAATGCGGGCGTGTGTAAGAGGATCTCTGGACTCTTGAGAATCACTTTTACACTTTTACTGCCTGGGCTGTTTAACAACCTAACAAAGAGGCCATAACACCCTAACACAGTGAAGGGGTTAAACAATCTTCTCAACTTCAGAATGATGAAGCAGAGAAAGAGGGAGGATGTACAATGGACTCGCTGATCCATTTGATGACGAATATTTTTTTGTATCTTTGCATCTATAAGTGTGCATTATGCACGATTGTATTTAAATAGTTTTCCTTTGCAACGTCTTGTTAGGTGTTACAAAAAGGTTTTATATAAATTGTAATTCTCAATTGTCGCGTTTTTGTGCAATGTTCTTTTCTGCTGCTTTATGTTGTACTCTGGAGATTATACATTATACATTATACATTATACATTATACATTATACATTATACATTATACATTATTTATACATACATTTTTGATGATCGAACATAAAGGAAGAATGTTTTATTTCTTTAAGAATTGTCTTGGGCGACGGCCAAATTATAACAATACCTCACACAATACTATATTTTTGCTTTCTGTGAATATATTTATATTATGAAAACGTGTAAAATGGATTACTGTCTAAGGTTAAATATAAGCCTAATCATAGGTTGCAAAATGGACCATAGATTTATGTTTTAGAGATGAACTTTTATCGATGTTCAATTTGTTTACTTAAATTATCATTTTTTGGTGTTTTTCTCCTCCCCCCCTCCCCCCTTTCCTATCCATAAGACATGAAAACCTTCCTATGAAACATAGGCTTTCTGGTCTTTTTAGAATTACAGTGTATCAGAAAAGATTAGCGTTGACGAAGCCGCTCAGTCGAGCTACTTCTCAGCTTTCTCAAAAGGCTTGATACGACATAATTGTCCAACTAGAGAGAACAGAGCATTTGGTAACAATACTAACAGTGGCATTTATAATATAGCTCATAGCCATGCTCTACAGCAAGCTCTATGCACTTTGCAACCATCACTGCCTTAGCAAACCCTTCAACAAGACTCGGAGACGTTCTCGGTTTCCCAGAAAGTATACAGAGCAAGCAGCTGATTAATACGGGGTGCCCATTGCGGATGGGAACTGATCGGGTCGGATCGGGTCGGTCGCGTTTGTTTTTTTGAGGCGACGAGTCGGGCGCGATCGGCTTGTGCCACGATAGCCGCTTTGCGCCCTCATTCTGGCTGCAAACCGACCCGATCCAACACGATACCCTTTTTGGCACCCCCTATAAGCGCTAAAATCATGTACGAACTGACAGGATCTTCCGCGGTCTATAGACGTGAGCCCATTCCTACCTGGGTCAGGAAAAGGAACATTCTGATAAAGTACCTTTTCCAAGGACACAACGTCAAGTCACTTTCGGTTACGAGCCCAAAAGTTTAACTACTAGACCAAAGAAGCTGCAAAGATAAATCTTGCTCACCCTTCGGTGAAAAACTGGAACTTCGCAAGGGTTTTAATTTCAGCCTTTTTCAAGTTAGGCAGGCGACGGCCATCTGCATAAAGAGAGGAGAGGAATAAAAGACATCAGGAACAATGACAGATAAGTAGCCTAAATTTGCACTTCGCTAGGCAAATAATTCGTCTGTAAAGAAACAAATAAAAGGATTGGCGGTTTTTTTGTGGGTTTTTTTTGTTCGTCTGTTTTCACTTGTTCTGTTTCCTTTTTTAGTGTGTGTGCTTATATTTGATACATTTATGTTTCTTGATTCTGCTAATTTTTGAAAAATTAGGACAAAGTGGTCATGGAGATCTTTTGACTACCTAAAATATCTAGGCGTTTCCATGCACATTGGAACACTATGAAAGGCTTTGAATCGAGTTTTACATTCAAAACAGAAATACAATTCATAACTGACAATTTTGCAATTTTGACTCCAGCGTTTTTAACCTGTTATTCGTAATTACTATTACTATAAATAACGCATCCTTATAAAGTTTTTACCATCCGTCTTAGTGCCCGAAATGTGAGATGTTTTACAAATACAAATGATATCAGCGCTACTTGGCAGCTCCAGTATACCGCGGTGCTGTCTCAGTCCCGCCCACTTTTGAGACGTTTGAGTTCGACATTTTCAACCAGAATAAAATAACTAACAAGGTTTTTACCTCAGACAGTAAAGGAATAGTGGCTCGCCAACGTTTACATTATATGTTGTAAAGTGAGTACGGAGTTGTGGGGGCGAGGGAGGGGGGGAACCTTAACTCCAAACCCTAGCCTAACACTTTCAAGTTAGAACCTTGTTATTCTGGGGTCGTGACAGCTTATCTCCAGATCCAAACTGACCTAAACATTATCATATCAACTTACATAAAGATGGGTAGGCCTGCCTACTTGGTCTTTCTGCCTGCTGTTTGTCAGTCTTTTTATTTTTATTATTTTTTTTTTTTGGTTACTGTTTTACGGCGCTCGCAACTGCATAATGTCATATGAGCGCGCGGGACACACCTAATATTTTCAGTTGGTAGGAAATTTTGCATTTTGCCCAAGTGGCGGCCGAAGCTTACTCTTATCGATTTTAGACCACCAAGGGATATTTAACGTGCGCAACTTGCACACGGGTCCTCCGAGATTTTTCGCCCTTGTCTGAGAAGGCTAGGTGTAGATCTTTCCTATCAGAAGATAAGGGGTGTGGTTGAAAGACAGCAGTAAGAAGGAGCCAAGAAGTAGCAGTAGAAAGGCTGCATAAAGAGTCAGGAGCCAGCGGAGGGGGCGAAGGAGGTGAGAGGATGGAGGCAGAAAGAGGAGACGAAAGCAGACGACAGAACATTGCTAGAGAGCAGAACAGGAGTTGAAAGGAGACAATTTTAGAGAAGAAAATGTTTTGGTCGCTACCCGGATTCGAACCCATGAACTTTAAATGAGAGGCCAACATCTTAACCTCTAGGCAACGAGAGCCCCTGTTTTGTCACTATTAATGTAAATCTTACCCCTAACAAAAGAAAGGTATCTCAATTTCAACATAAAGTCATGAAATCTAACAATTAGGCTTGGAAAAGAAATCCAGCTGTTTTTAACTCATTAGGCGTAACAATCCATTTTTTACGCATATTCAGCTCTGAACTCGATGACCCTCTTTTTTCAACAGGCGAGCACATCTGAATTGAGTTGGACAAATTCTGCCAGTTGTGCTCTACGTACATTACATCACGATGCAACAATCGTAAAAAAAAAAGGTAGGAGTTGAGGGGCGCGAGCGGTGGGGGGGGGGTTGGGGGGGGGTGGGGGCGGTAAGCACAGGAAAGGTTGAAATTTCAGGAGTAAGGGATAAGAATAAAAGCTTATCACATTGGAGCAATCAGTGAAAAATCTGCTTAAGGGAAGAAAAACACATTCAGGCTGTAAAAAAACTTACTGTTCATCTTTCCTATAGGCCGACAGTGTTGAAAAGCTACCCCCGAGAAAAGGGACGCAATCAAAGGTAAGGCCCCAAACTGCACCAGAACTGGCTTATAAAATTAATTTCGGGCAAATAAAAGTTGGATACGCACAACACAGTCTTCGCTAGCTTTGACAAGGCATGCTATTTCGAGAGCCACATGGAGAGAAGCGAAACCTGGTCCATAATACTTAACAACAAATACACGGGCAGGAGGTGTCACCAACAACTGTTTCATCCATAACTGTAATTCTGCCTATCACATTGAAATATGTTCACTTTCTCAGTTCCCATAAACCACTTCAGAGCTCTTGGACAAAGGTTGATTGGTTTCCTAAAACTGTGTTCAATAATAGAGTCAGGGAGTAAGATGTCTCCTTCTGTGATCCCCTTAAACGAATTTGTATAGATTTAACTGTCCTAAAAAAAACTGTAAGGTTATTTAAGAGACGGATCCTCAGAATTCAACGTCCATCTCCGATAGGACGAACCAGTATGGGAAAACTCGCGTGAAATGTCTCTCCCAAGGACATAGCGCTGGACCGAGCTCAGTCTGAAGTCTTGAACCCACAATCTCACGAGGGCGGTAGCCTAACCATTAGACTACCATGAGATGGGGGCGTCCGCCATCCTAAAATGGATATGTTTGCTTTTCTTGAGGAGCAAAGGAGGATACGATTTTCAGTACTTCATCTTCTTGTTCTTGTTCTTCTTTGCAGAACACTTGAAGACTCTATCTATCTACAATATTACCGGAACGTCCTGCTTAGTTCCGCCTGTATAGTTTGTCCTAAAGTGTTTCTGAGGTTGGCCGAAAGAGGTTTTTTGTTTTTTTTAGGTAAAAGTTTTACGGCACTTGCAACACAATAAGGTCATATAACTGCCGAAGATTAGAGGTGTTACAAGAGAGTAAAAAACACAAAAAAGAAGAAGGGGAGATAAAGACGATAGATTTTTGATAGGAAAAAAGAAGCAAACCCCACCTGAGCACCCGCCAACCACCCACCCGAAAGGGGACCATGCTGTACGTCTGATGTGTTCCACAGTTTGGTCTGCTACTCTAAACCGATAAGTCGGGTCTTCAGTAATTTCTATATTTTTGCCTCAGAGCTTGGGAGTCCAGGCCTGTCTTCAGGGCGTGTGGTATATCTCATTGAAGAGTAAAGCGAGCAGAATAAGAGAGAGAGAGAGAGAGAGAGAGAGAGAGAGAGAGAGAGAGAGAGAGAGAGAAAGAGAGAGACTGCCACTTCAATCTTGGTTGTATCAGTATCCGACACATCCCAACAAAATAAAGGAGCTTACACATGTTTCTTTAGTATTAGTAAGCGTTTTACGGCACTTGCAAC
Organism: Aplysia californica; assembly: GCF_000002075.1. Classification (NCBI taxonomy): domain Eukaryota; kingdom Metazoa; phylum Mollusca; class Gastropoda; order Aplysiida; family Aplysiidae; genus Aplysia; species Aplysia californica. The sequence continues at coordinate 820,024 of NW_004797493.1, read as the reverse complement.
ACAATAAGGTCATAAGTACGGAAGAATAGATGTGTCACAAGAGAGTAACATACGCAAAACAGAAGCCGAAGAGATAAGGACGATAGATGTTTGATAAGAAAGAAGGCGCAAACCACACCAGAGCACCCGCAAACCACTCACACATGTTCCTGAGAAAGGACTCAAACTCCTGGTCCTTATGAGAAAGATAGAGGGCACAAAGGTAACACAAAACACACCTGTAGTTTGGCTTTGGTAAGAGTTTCATGTCAATCGTAAAACAATATGTGCAGAAGAATAAAAGTGTTACAAGAGAATAACAAACACAAAAAAGAAGGTGGAGAGAAAAGAACGCTAGATGTTGTTAGACAGGAAAGAAGGAGCAAACCACTCGTGAGAGCATCCGCCAACCACCCACCACACCTGTGGACATACAGTAAAGAAAACAAATATAAACACAAAAAACCCATATATGTCAGAATAGTTTGCTTTATTTTTAACTGCATCAGTATGCATAAAATACAAAATAAACCAAGGAGACTGTTTACATACGAAGCACTGATGACATGTCATAATAGGCAGCCGCCACGTTCTTCAGTCGTGAAGGCGTATTGTTTGCAGTGACCTGCGTGACATGATTTGACAGAGAGAATCACACTGTGTATCTTATCACCCCAGAAAACATCACTGTTATATATTTTATAATGTATATGTAGTATATGAAATAGATACCCATGCTATATATAGAACATTATTAATATTGTACAAAATGTGAATACTAATAAGAACATGGCTGTTGCGCACATCCTCTGGCATCATCATCATCATCACTATCCTCATCATCATCATCATCATTATCAGCAACAGCAACAACAGTAACTCAGTCGTTCTACACACTCACACACTCAGCTGTCCCTGCCTTGTCACAGACAGAGAAAGGAACACATGCATGGACAAAACAGGTCTGATGTCATTATGGTAAAAGAGGCTTCAATTGCACTCAGTAAGCTGGAAGAAGGAAACAGGGAGGGGGGAGGAGGGAGATGGACAGAGAGTGGGGGAGAGAGAGAGAGAGAGGGGGAGCACGGGTGGGGGAAGAGGGAGAAAGAGGGGACAGGGTGAGAAGGGGCTTTTATTTAAATTAAATTCAACTATTTAAAAAATACATGCCGACTGAAAGCAAACTTTTATATTTACATCCTACAACACGCCTATCTTCTTTATCTTCTACTTTAAAGGGAAATAATATACTGAAAGCAAACTTTCATATTAACATCCTACAATACGCCTATCTTCTTTATCTTCTACTTTAAAGGGAAATAATATACACATTTTTCCCATCTTTGACTGTAACACTTGAAAAACTAGAAATGAAACTCCTTACTCACACACACTCTGCAAGACTTAAGATCAGTTTCTTACCATGTATAAAACTTTGGAAAAAAAAAAATACCCCAATATCTCATGTCGACCTCATAAGAAAAGTAGTCTCAATAAAAGTTCAGTCAGTTCAGAACAAGAAAAATGATAACTCCCAAACCAGCTGATTTCACAAACACATACAATCCATCAAGACACACGCAAGTACAGGACAACAGGCATACATCTACAGGGCTTTTGAGACAAATATTCTGCTACTCTCTAGCTTGAAGTACTGGTAAATATATATAAGCAATAATTCAGTTCAGGCGCCGGAGTTACAAGTCAAGAATTCATTTTTGCTTTCACTAAACATGCAAAAGATAAAAATCTGGACATTTGTTCCATATTGGTCCCATTTGGTTCAAACAAAAGAGTGAAGAAGAAGCAACCAGAATGTCTGTACAACAACGTTAACTTAGGATAAGTTTTGGAAAGCATTTTGCGTATAAAGTATCAAGTAGAAAAATCCTATTAGAAATAGATGGTGACCCTATATCATATCACAAGCGCTTAAAAGTAAGATGTGACTGTCAGCCCTTCTACTATTTATGAACTACTGTGAGACGTATTGTTTCAAATAGCTGAAGGAAAAAATAGAAGAAAAAAAGGCCTTTATGAAAAGCACTGGGAAAAAATTCAACTCACATTCTGAAGTTCTGAGTCGTTAGTCTTAGGGACAGATTAATTAAAATATTTAAGACATGCACACGACTGTTTTTCCATGACAACCTATACTATTAAAAAAATATATATATTAACACTTTTATCCAGCAAAACCACCAGCAGCAATCATCCATACATGCAGTTGTTAAGAAAATGAACAGAATTCCCTCGCATTTCTGTACACATACAAACACAGTCATAATGGGCTGTCACACTCATAAACTTTTTCCTCTTTCACAAATTCATAACCAAAAATGCAGCAGTTTCTGTATCATTTTAGAAAAAAAATAGCGAAATCTATGTACATGAAATACCATAAGAGACAGTAAAATGTAACAAAATATCACAAATAAACCATTAAACAAAACATTTTAGCAAGACGTCACTTGCATTATATGACAATAATGTTCTCTCCACTGCGTATAAATAACATGAAATAGGGCTGTGCTCAGACAAAGAGCGCCACTAGGTCTCTGTAACACAACAGCCTAGCAGTAGCCTCAGGAGGCGGCTTCGTGACAACAACAGTCAGGATAGAGATTGTTTGAAACAACAACCCAGGCTACATAACACTTAACTCTCCACTACTCACTGCAAAACCACGACCAGCCACTCACACCGCGGCAACCACATCGCATTATACCAAACGCAAGGAAATGGATGAAGAAGGCACAAGTTGGTAGAGATAGAAATGTGAACAACAAACAGAAAGTCACTGGACAAATGAAATCATCATACACAATTCTAACTGACCGGCGGGCAACAAGGGGACTGACAACTTTGGAGCCCACCTCCACTGTATAGTCATAGAGACTTCTTAGTGACATGACAGACAGCCATTGAAACAAACCTTCCTCATCTATTCAACAAATCCTTTTTTTTTTTTTCAAGTATAAATTATAAATATCAAGTACAGAAGGAAAATAAAAAATGCTACCCCACGGTAAGATGTCATTGTAGCACCATGAAAGACAGAGACAACATCTATTTTTAGAAAATCCCAACAAGTGACAACTCAGGCTCATTTTAAAAAGCAGAGATAAATATCTGACCAGAACAAAACCTTACCCCTTCACAAAGTAAGCTGCGTTGCCACATTATAAGTTCTAACCAAATTTTGAGAGCTAACAACTTCAAGATCACTATTTCAACACATTTACCTCACTGCGATACTTAATCTTGTCGATTTTGTAACGCTGAAAAGTTTTCCCAACAAAAGTATAAGCAGTAGTCAACAATACATGTTTCAATCTAAGTAAAAAAAAAGTATGACAATATCTGGTACATTTGGAGAAATTCATGATGGTTCAAGATCAAACTTGTACTGTTGAAGAAGTGTTAAAGTACTCTAATGAACTACAGGGCACCACAGAGTTGCTTTTTACGCTCGCTCCCCCTCCCCCTCTTTTTTTTTCTTTTTGGGTATGAAAAAGTTTGTGAAGTCCATTCAACCTTTTTGCAGAATTAAATGGAAGAAATCTTTTTACAAACTCTCTGTTTTGAATTAAGTACACATTATAATTGCATTTCTCTTAAGTCGAAAAAATAAATAAATCAGAAACAGAACATTACTTTCGACAGTGGTAGAAAACTTCTTACACACTCCTTCCAGCAGGCTCAGAATAGCCTCAGAGAAGTAACAAACATGCACATTTTCACAATTTTTTCAAGTACTGGAGACAACAAAAAAAAAAGTTCTGACAGTCTCTTTCTAACTTAACATAGAGGAGAGTCCATATTTTTACCCTGTGAAATGCTGTTGACATACGCGAAGAGAGTGAAAAACTCAATATATGCACTTGCCCAAACACAGCCAAAGCAATCAAAGAAAACAATGACAATGCACTACAATTATGGCGATAGGATCTAACAAAAAACAGTTTCAGTCTGTGTGAAGTACTGCAATTAACAACAAAGGCAATTTCAAATAAAAGTGCAATATACTTTTGAAAAAAACAAAACAGGACAACTTTACATATCTAGTGACATATTAGAGCAAGCCCTTGCCTTTGATTCAGTGATGACACTTCCTGCTCAGTTAAGTACCACAGTTCAGATAACAGGCAATTCTAACTAAAACCTTTGCTTATAGCAAATCTAGCACACTGAAAGTGAAGAAATGTAGAACCACATTTCTACCTTTCCAGCTTTTAATTAAATGAAAATACAGACTAAAGCACCTCTGATCAGAAACTAGACAACTCCCACATGAACGCATTTGATGTATTTACAATTAATATAAATAAGCACAAAATATGACAATCATCATAAATTGTATTGCTAGAAGTTGTTAAACAAGTTCAAATCTGGCATCAGAGACAAGATGATAAGATGTTTGGCAAGAAAACAAACCCCCCCATTCCGCACACACACACACACACACACAAGCCGGCCAGCACGCGCGTGCGCGCGCACACACACACACACACCCACAAACACACACAAGTACACATGCACCCACACACAACACATGGTTTGCATATCGTGACAGGTCAGCACTTGAATGTAACACCAACGTCAACATCACCTGTGTGAGTGCAGATCAGCAGTTAGAAGGTCAGCATTATCAGTGACAGAGTCAGCTGCACGCCCGACACATCAGGCCTAGAGAACAGGAACATGAGAACCCTATAGGTAGATGGGACAACAGGACACTGTATGGCAGTTTCAGATTTACAGTTCGCAAACCAGTAATGGCCATCCATGCTGCCAATTCAAGCAGCTCTACAGTTTCACAGTATCTGCAAACATACAGTGGAGAGAATCTTGTTCACCTTTCCAGTTAGAAACCCCCCCCCCCCGTCGTTTATTTGACCTCTTCTTAGCTCACTTTCCTTCTAAAATAATCCTATTAACAATTCACAACTGAAGCAGGAGCTTATCACTGGCTAGTAGCTTTGAGGAAACGTACATGTCTCTCATCCCACACTAGAATGTTTGATTCTCAGTTCATATTAGATGTGCAGTTGAACAAATTTGATACTTTTAAAAATCAAGACTTCACATCTGGCTAAAACAGCACCTGGACATGGATTACTGGTGCCTCTATAAATAAATTATTGACGGTCAAGGACTTCACATCTGTGATCCAAAGGTAGACATGACCAAGTACCTAATCTTCTCAGATAAGGACGAAAAACTGGGGAGGTCAATAGGGCATGTTGTGCATGTGAAAGACCCCTTGGCAGTTGAAAGTCAAAGAAGAGTAGGCTTAGTAAGGCTGGCCATCCAAAAACACTTCCAATAAATCCCTAACAAAGCTTTGTATCTAAACAATTTTTGTCAGAATAAAATTAATGACTTAAGAGTCAAAATATTTTCCACAATGGCATATGCTGCATACACGACAAAGCAGACAAAATTGTAGAAGTAGAATAGGCAAAAAAGATTGAAATCGATTAAGCTGCAAGTAGAAGAAACTAGAGTCCACTACCCTCAATATCCAACTAGACAATACAAAAGAATAAGACCTCTTTGCCCATAAGGGCAAGTAAACCTGAGCCACTCTGAAAAGCCTCAGCCAGCCTTGATCTACACAATATGAGTAATATTCTTTTAGCCTTTTAAAAATAACATCCAAACATGGGGAATCATAATTTATGGGATTCCTAACATAAACAGTACTTGATTTTCATCTTTCGTCTTTTTTTATTCTTGATATTTTTCTTTATTCACACATATTGTAATCTGTGTTTACGTGTATTGTAATTTTGAGGGTAAGTCCCAAGGTGTAAAGTGTGTGTTGAAGAAAGCTCTTTCATAAAAATATCAAATGTAAGTTTCTTGAAGCTTTATAAGATATTTTTTTAATTTTGAGATTTTCATTATGAAGCAAACAAATATATTCTCAGTAAAAGACCCATTCAGACCTGCTTTTGTTGGTACAGTACTTATGTTCCTGTGTATTGTCAAGTTGGCATCAGTCCCAGTAGCAGTATACAAGACTGACCAGGCTAACTAAAGTATTACTATGCATTCTCTGACAAAAAAGAAGTATTCACAATGTTTGCAGACACTAGCAAAACCCACACACACACACAAAAATCTGCCACAGTGACCACAAAGCACTACAAAAACTTCAACAAATACTGCACACACTTCAGCTGTTCTTAGCAATAATGAAAATATATGATATCACAATTTTGATTATGCTTGCAGACCTTTGCATCTGTGACAAAAATAAATCATAAAAACATGTAGTTTAAAGTAACATATGCAAAAGAAAGACATAAGAATATGAACAAGAAGCAGAATAAAACAAGGAAATGACAATGTCGACAAAAATAAAGTCTAAGTAGATCATTTTCTGACCAATTCGGTATTTTGCACTCAGATCAAGGCTTGAAACAGATGTACTGAAACAGAAATTTACATACTGGTAGAGACTTCCTCTTTTCCAAAACCGATATACTGAAATTGTAATCAGTATGGAGTCTGAGTAGCACCTACGTCAACAAGAATTTTGAAAGGAACAAATAAAAAGAAATGTAAAATCACATTGGTACCTAACTCTTTTCCTCTTTACAACAGGCCCAAGCCCGGTGACCACATCCCTAATTTATAATAAAGAACATGTGTGTGTCTGAAGAAAGGACCCAGTTGTCAGCAAAGCTATGTTTGAGTTATAGTGTAAAAAAGGCCAAAAAAGTCACATACCATGTCAAAAATTTAGTTCCATCAGAAATATATTTCTTAATAACACATAGATATAAAGGAGTTTTGTATTATTTTCTATCTAAATATTTTTTAATCAATTATTTTTGTAAAATGTTGTACTTCACCAAAATATGCTTGAAATGGGGTCAATATACTAGGGATATAGCTTCAAATAGCTAGGAGCAACAACCACAGAACTCCGTGGCAACTCAGAGAAGCTCCAGAAGCAAAGAAGCAGATTGTGTGTGAGGGCAAACTTTCTTGAGAATAGGGTTAATACTATTTGGAACAATCTTCCCGAATCAGTGGTGTCAGCTCCAAACGTGGACACATTTAAGAGACGTCTGGACGAATACTGGAAAGATCTCCCAACTATTAACAACCCCACCTGCCAAAACTGATTTGTCTAGCCTGCACGCAATGCATTATTGTCGTTCATTACAAGATAGTTGAACAGGCTCTACTTAGACCCTCAAACAACTAAATCGTCAAGGTCAATGTCAATGTCTCAGATGAAGGCTCAAGACCAAAAATTCTCTCCAGAATCGCACAAACAACAGCTGCCCAGTCAAAACTGAAGCCTATTTGGGACAGAAACATCACGCACAACTCAAAAATTAGATTAATGCGCTCAGTGGTCATCTCAATATTTTTATACGCCTGCGATTCGTGGACACTAACAGCAGAATTAGAGAAAAAGATTCAGACCACAGAGATGAGATGTTACCGCAGACTCCTTGACATCTCGTACAAAGACCACGTTTCAAATGCTGTTGTACGAAAAAGAACCATCAACGCAGTGGGGCAGTATAAAGATCTACTGACCACAGTGAAGAGACGAGAATTAAAATGGTATGGGCATGTCAAAAGATCCATAGGACTGGCCAAAACAAAACTTCAAGGAACCGTACAAGGAAAGAAAGAGAGGAGGACAGAGAAGGAGATGGGAGGACAACATTACAGAGTGGACAGGAAAGACGATGGGTGACAATCTGAGGAAAGCAGAGGACAAAAATAGATGGCGAGAGCTGGTTTTCAGATGCTGTGGTGCCCCCACGGTTGCCCCAACCACGGGATAGAAGAAGAAGACTAGGGATATTTTGATCACTTCAAGACAGTTTTCCATTCAAACCCCATCACGTCGAATAACAAAATTTTCAGCATGATCTCCCCTACACTTTCAAACTGAGCGCGCATGAATGCATCCATTTCCTTAGCGACAGCATTTGTTGCGCATCTATAACACATCTGCTGACTTAAGCTCACAGAATTCCTCACAATTACTTCAAACTTCTGCCAAAGTGAAAAAACAATCTAAAGCTTTTTTCTTCAAATTTTGTTTTTAGAACCTATATTACAAAATGTGGCATATCTTTAAAACAATCCAAAATATTTGAAAAACTTCTTAAACAACGAGTTCAACATTGAATTTGCTGCAAATAATATGCCCTTCGTTCAAAATCCTAAATTTCCGACAACTGGGGCCTTTCTCTAGGCACACACTCATATAATAAAAATAATTTTACCAGTACGTACAACTTATTTGTAAAATCAGATAGAATTATACAAATAAATAGACATAAATTTCTCAAATACAATGAAGGTAAAGTAGAAATAAAAGAGTGAGCATGTTCAGTAGATGTCATGTCAATAGTCCTATTAGATTAGCAAACACTTTTTAAACCCCTCCCCCCTACACATTGCTACATGACCATACCTTTTTTGTGGCTGTGTTGTTTAATAGAATACAACAATAACTGTTGCAGCTAATTCCTCGTAAAACTTGTACTTACACCAACAGAAAACTTCCAATGACAATTTTTAAAAAAGCTTCTTGCGATAAAACGGAAACTGTTGACATACAGAACACTATGGTACTGGAACAGAAAGTCTTATTCCACTTTCAGACAATGAGACTAAGAAGTCAAGAACTACCATCTTAAAAATAAAAAGTAAAAAAAAAACCCATACTGTTCAAGTACATCAACTTCGCCTTGAGAATTTGTATGAAACAATAAATAATACAATATTACATATAAACAGAACAGAACTTCAGGCACAAAACCCCCCCCCAAAAGTAACCATAAACAATTCCCAATAAACAACATAGTAAATTGGTCTCACTGTGCACTCAATGGCTATTAACAAAGCATTCACAGTAGAACATGACTATAGTGGCACCCGCTACAGCGGGATCATCCCTACAGCGGCACCTTACCGGAATCCCCTTTTTTGTCCATATGTAAACTCAATTACACGTGCTCCGGTTCAGCGTGGCAAGGAAAGGCCCGAAGTTGGATACAGCGGGAAAGATCGAGCGAGCTCTAGCTAGGGGGGGGGGCTGGGCTATAGGTGGGCTCCAAACAAGACAGTCAGTGTGTGATCTTTGGGTTATTCCCCTTTGCATTCCTATAATAATAATAATAAATGACATTTATATAGCGCTCAACCCCGAATAAAGTACACAGGCTCTGAGCGCTTTACAATACAGTACAACATACAACAGTAACATGAAACGTTGTGTTCTGACTAAAGAAAATTATTCCAAATATTCATCTTATTAATTTAAAAACAGAAACGACAGGAACCAGGCAAGGTCAAAGAGACAGTAAAAGAAGAGGAGAGCGTGCAGTGTGTGATTTTTCTGTAATTTCCCCTTTGCATTCCTTTAGATGGAACTTGCCTGCAGCGGGATTTTTCTTCTGGAACTAAAAGTCCCGCTATAGCCGTGTTCTACTGTACTTAAGTCTCAACATTCATCCTCTCCATTTCAATTGTAACAAAGCAAAATCTTCAATCACAAACACAATCACAGCCACAACAGGTACTCTGATAGTTACAAACAAAAAGCGTCCTTCAAAAGTACTTGCACTGTTCCCTCGAAGACACACAAAAACAACCAAACACCCACAAACAACAAGAACGCCATAACTGCATCACTATGCACACGCATTCATCCCCATCAACAGCACTTGAAATAAAAACAGCTCAGCTTTGGGCTTTGACCAAAAGTTCGGTCTTCCTTACCTTGATGGTCAGCATAACTAATTATCTTCACAAACATTTATTCCTTTCAACACTTTAGTCTCCGGTACATTAATAAATTCTCACGTGAGAAAGCTCATCGCAAGTCCAATTCAATCATACTTGACTCCCACTGTTTATATAATGGAGCATTTTTATCCTCAAACAATTTCTGCGAGTTTTGTTGTACTTATATATTTCCTAAATGGACAAAGACGAGACAAAAATAACATTTTATTCACGGTAGTCATCCCCCTTTGTAACTTCCAAATAAGAACTGTGACATGATGAAAATCATCAAATTATTATTTTACCAGGGAATTTCATTAGAATGACATTCGTATTTACTGACTGACAACAACAAATCACATTGGAAACTAAGTCTCAACTTCAGAACTGCATTTAAAGTCGTCACATAAAAAGGATAAGCTTATTTTCTAAATATACCAAAGGAGTCAAGATTCTGGGGGAAATCCCTTACTAGAATATACCTGTTCTCCCCACATAGTAAATATGCAGTAATCAACAATTCAGACTTAGAGGATCTCACTATTCATATACAGAAATCAAACACAGCATCTTTAATCAGACCACTCACAACATAAGTGTTTTGTCTATTCAAGTCACACCGAATATCTTTTCGATAACAGCAAACAAGCACAACGGCTCTGCTTTTGATGGAAACCAGAAATCAAATTGCCATTTGTACGAGCCTACCATATATGATACAAAGTGTACACCTAACTTCCTTTGTCACACTCAAGAAAATGAGGTGGCGTTCTTCCAGGACAACAGCTCCTTGCTGTGAACGCAACATCTAACAGACACAAAAGACAACTCAAACACACACTAAACCTGCCGGTCACACACAGGATGCATACAACAATCAAGCCCTGTACATCCGTGTTGACACTCCTCAGGCCAGACATGACAGACACTCATCCAACTACACACAGTTTAAATTTTTACATTAAATTTACAAATGAACAGTACAAAAAATGCAAAATTAAAATGTAGAGAGACATTTCCTTAAGAATTGAGGCACTGGTGTGGAAGTGTTAGAAACGCATTCTTAATTTTACAATCTGGGGTGAGACAAAGTTATTACATTGCATTCAATGACATATAGGCATAAAAAGATAATTATATCATTATTTTTAATAAAAATGAAACCCAAAAGTAAAGCAACAATGGTTTACCCAAACCGGTCGCTGCTCTCAGGCCAAGACCTCTGAGGCAGATGAAAGCACAAGCTCGCCTGGAGAGCAAGAGCTCATATCTTGTGGTGCAGTAAGTCAAACTGGTCATGGCTTCAGCTTTCATATTTCCCACCTGTACCAACTTCCCACCAGTACCAACTTATTTTCAAGAACTTAATTCTTTGTTCTGCAAACAGACATGGTGAATGTGTGGAGGAACATGAATTCATGATAAGGTTGACGATTTCATCTATTTTGGAGAGAGAAAAAAAGAGAAAACACTTGATTAGAATTTGTCCACACATACACCATGGAATCAGAACACAGAAGTTCAACACTGATGTTAGAACACAGCAGTCCTTTTCCATGAACTCACTTAACCTGTAGGGTTTTACTTTGCCCTCAATAACTGCTTTTATTTCAGGATTATCCTTTGTGAATCTCAGAAAAACAAAGTTCAAAGCTGAAGATTCCTAAAAGTGGGGAAACAACTGAACCGCCTCTTCTTTTTTTTTGGGGGGGGGTGTTGTCTGATGTTTTTCATAGACAAATACAACAGCTTCCACTTAAACTTGACTATAAAAGTTTCCAATCAACTGACCTACTGACAATGCAAAGGAAGAGCTAATAAACACTGTGGCAAATCCATTTCAGATTGTGAGGACTTGAACCCTTGTTGTCTGAGCCCAACATGAGGGTTGGTGACAGCCCTTTCATCTGTGGCACTGCTTTGCCATGCGAGTCTGGCACCGCTATGAAGAACAAAATATGCTGGTAAATCTCCAGGAAGCAAAACAAGGCACTCTCATGGCAGCTTGAGAAAGTCAGGGGGTATGAAGCTTGTGTGAAAAACCTTTTAGCACATCACTGCATGAACGAAGTGTCAAGATTAACCAAATCCTGTGTGGGAAGTTGTGTGGGTAGTGAAAACTTCCCCAATCCCTAAAAGGGCAAAGGAAGCTTTATCCAAATGTATTATTCACTAGGCTATTTTCAGCCACAGTTTAAAAAAAAGAAATCACACCCACACATTTTGACCACTGGCATTCCGGGTCTAAGGGTCTTGGAACATTGGTGTAAAAGTTGGAAAAATGTGAATAGGGCACAAAAGTCGCTGAGCATGTGGATGAAGGGTCATGGAGGAGAAGGACGAGGGCTCCCATTACCACAGAAGATCACAGCTGCACAGAAAGAATCCATTTCGCCACCACCAGCAAAGACCAGTAAAAACCCCGGGACTGTTCCTGAGGCCATACCAGTGGCAAAGCCGAGCTAACACAAATCAAACATCTGTTGTATCAAGCGGTTGTTGTTTGGCAAGACATAGTTCTGCTGTTGATGGATCTTCACACTTTTTACCCTCACAAGCGGCCACAAGCTACACTTCGGCTAAACAAACGATTCGAAGGTCAACTTGAACCACTTTGGCAACAACACAAGGCCTCCAAGGTCACAGCTCTGAGAGGGTAAGAGAACACATACAGCTGCACAGGCCAAGAGTTGTTCACACCCCTCGCAATACGAGGACCATCCCTCTTTGTTTGAGCTACAAAGGTCGAATGTCCAGCCATCTGATTTGTACTCTTAGCACTTCTCTGTCTGGTATGAGCCCTTCCAGGAAAGATGCAGTGACTCAGTACGAGGCAAGTTGTTCAACAGATGTGTTACGACGGCCTTCCTCAGGCACAGCCCCACATAAGTTCTCAAAAGCATCCACATGTTTCAACAACACCAGTTATCTCCTTTCCAAAAATGTAATGACATGTGGCCAGGAGAAAATCCAATGGCGCTGTAAGTTATGACAACATCAGCTCTCACACTGATTCTCCAATCTGACGAGCTCCACACAAAACACATCAATGTTGGAATCCTCTGGGGCAATGTAAACAATCCGTTCATTAACTACACGGTCCAGTTTGCCCCAGAGTGATGTACCATTACAAATGTCGATAAAAACAAATGGCAGAAGATCACGTTCTGCGGTAATGTACACAGGTATTAGCCTCCCCACTGACCATGACCCCTGACCTTCCACAAGTCAGATGTTCATATAGACACACGGATACACGAGCCGAAACATGTGCCAACTATGTCACATCCTGATGGACTCTTCGTTACAGAGAGTCTGCCTTCCACATCCATGACCATAATAGAATGATTATTTTACTAATACCCTAAGTAACTCCATGCCGTCAATGTTAAGTCAAATCTTTCACAAATTTATGATCCAGTAAGTCCTCAGCTGAAGGCCGGTCTGGGCCTTTACGCTGAAATGTGTAGTTGAGAAATTCTTTAACAGCTATGCTGGCAATGGTGGGTAGCTCGTACTTGGGATGTTTGCAGGTGGCGATCTGGAACATGGCAGCGAAAGGCTCGTAGTCGGAGAAAGGTGGTCTCATAGTCAGCATCTCCACCACGGTGCACCCCACACTCCTGATAAAGAGATGAAAAATCCATTACAAATCGATGATTTAGTTTTATTAAGAAAAGCACAGCACTTGCAACATAAATTGGAAATATGAGCACCAAAAATTAGAGGTGCTACAACAGAGTAACATACATGTATTATTAGAAGGAAGAGAGATAGAGTAATAGATATTTGATAGGAAAAAAGGTGCAGTTTCATTCTTCTGCTGCTTTTCATCTTTGTAAGGAAACTTTGGGCTTTCGAGAAAGTCATGACTTCTGAAAGGGTCAAAACAAAAGAAACAATAGTCCAGTGCTGGTTTCGCCATTTCAAATCACTGAGTGGTAAAGAATAGAAAACTGAGAAGCACATTTTCCTCCAACTTTCTTATAATTTCTCTCCTCTCCTACGAATGCCATACACTTCTATGCTCACAACACCTCAAAAAGTCTTGCTTGCAATTTATTTTTTCCCTCTGATTTGAGAAAAAAAAACTTTTAAATCTTGTTAGTACAAAATATTTAAAGTGTTCCTGCAGGTGCTACTTGCAAAAAACTAGGGAAGGAGGGGGATTGGGAGAGAGGCAGGGGGATTCAAAGGTTCTCATGTGCTTTTTGATTTCTGGAGAACTGTGCTGGCAAAAGTGAAGTGCAACACCCCCTTGTCTTTCTGCAACACAACAATCCTGTTTCTTGATCCTGTTATAGATAGCTGCAACCCCACTGCCAACCACAGTGACCCCACCCCAGATGTTGGGCATTTGATCAAAGAGTTTTATATGATTGGAAGGGGGGAATGGGGGTGAGGGGGTGGTGGTGGTGGTGGTGGTGGATCTATACTCCCTTTTTACCACAATGCTAGTAACGACAGAGGAGAAATTACTGACCAGACGTCAGCCTTGCGGCCATAACCTTCCCCGTTGATGACCTCTGGAGCCATCCAGTGGGGCGTTCCCACAGCTGTCTTGAGCCCTGTGGCTGACGTTATGGTCTGCAGGCGCTTCGACGCACCAAAATCTCCCAGCTTCACATTGCCAATTGTGTCACGTAGCACATTGGCCGCTGTAGAGAAAAATAAAGATTTAGCTGTTAAAGCCAGAGAAAACATCGTTGGCATGCAAGGAATCAAATGGAACATGATGGTATTAACAGAGAATATATAAACGTTAATATATTAGCAGTTGACCAAGAAGTCTTCATTGAAGCAAATTGCTTAAGATGAATATACGAAAGCGGAAGGCAAATGTCTTTGGACAAACAATGCGGAAAGAAGTATTGGAGAATATTGCAACAACAGGCAAGTTTGATGGAAAGAGAGGCAGAGGCAGACAGAGGGAAAAGATACTGGACAAGTTGACAACACGGTTGGGAGCAGCAAGAACAACAGACACCACTGCTGCAACGAAAGGCAGAGTGAAGTGGAGGTCCATGATCGCCCACGCCAGTCGGCAAGGCACCGGATGATGATGATGGAATGGATACATTGAATTGAATAGATGAAGAACAAGACTTTTTTTTTTTATAGTAAAGGGTTTTACGGCGTTCGCAACTGCATACGGTCATATGAGTGCCAAGGGATGGGTGTGAACAGAGAAGTCTTTACAGGGAATCAGACTTAGACGGCTCACCTCTCTAGCTTCAACAGCACAAGGTCTGCTTCGACTATCAAGGCACCCCAAAATAGCAGGTCACAAGGGAGTGACAAACGTACAAAAGAAGTAGAGGAAAATGACAAAAGTAAGGATTAGGAAAGAAAAAGCAGCAGTTCCCTGTTGTAGATCAGGCACAGTAATGACTGTGACATGAATCAGCCCATTTAAAATTCTACTTTGCTTGAACAAGAAATGTACCCCCTTTGGGAATGGCCTAAAGACACTACAGTCAGTGGCACTACCCCGCGGGGGGGGGGGGGGGGGGGGGGTGAACAATCTAATTTTTAATATTATTATGCATGCAGTAGACTTAACTAAACTGTAAGACTATACACCAACCTTTAATATCTCTGTGGACAATAACGTTTTTATGCAGGAATGCCAGCCCTTGCAGCACCTGACGTGTGTACTTGCGAGTGACGTTCTCTGTGAGGGAACCGTACTGCTTCATGTGGTCCAGGACGGAGCCCTGTGAGTGAGAAAACAAACACAACCAATGTTAATGGATGAGTGAGTCAGGGCCTCAAAGTGGACACCAAAGGTTGTTTTTTTACGCTGAAGTAAAAAAATAATCTCACAACAAGGTAAAAACGTAAATGTATTCTCGACAATGACCTGAGACGTTGAAAACACTGGAAACTTCTGGAAAAAGTCACTTTGCCAAATTAAACAAGAAAAGCGAACAACGTATGAGGATATCCACCCTCTAAAAGAAGGCACTAGGCTCAGAGCTCATTAGCTCAAAGAAGACCACATTAGTAACAATAGGAAAGTTATACAATAATGCAAGAAGACACTAACATTAGCCCACAGAACTTTTATATTTTTTACAAGGTGTGCTGACGCCTGATTTTTCTTGAAAACTTGCAAATCGACCTCAGAAATAATGACCAAAAACCCCCACAAAAGTTGACCCATATCTCCCTGTTACATGAATCCAGCATCCCACTATCGACATCTTAAATGATTTTTCCTCTCCTTGTTCATCTTTAGTTAGACATAATAATAATAATAATAGATAGCATTTGTATAGCGCATATCCCCGCTCAGCAGCAGGCTCTATGCGCTTTACACTATATTATTACCCCAGCAGACCATAGAACACTCCGAAACATTCTCAGCTTCCCAGGAAGCATACAGTGCAAGCAGCCGATTAAGCGCTCAAACACTAACAAACTGACAAGATCTTTCGCTGTCTATAGCCGGGTACCCATTCCCACCTGGGTGAAGTGAGGAAAATTCGTGTAAAGTGCCTTTCCCAAGGACACAACGTCGGGCCCTTGACGGGATTCGAACCCACGACCTTACGGTTGTGAGTCCGAAAGCCTAACTACTAGGCCACCGACGCGAGGAGGCTCCTGTTCATCACAAGTCCTCCAGGCTCCTGTAGAGTTTTGGCTCTCCCTTTCTAAGGTTGGGCCATATTTCCTTCACATGATGGATATCACAAGACATAATATGTGAGGCATCGTGGTTAAATCAGGCGCTCGTCAAAATATTAAATCAGAAGAAAACAGGATTTTCCCACCCGTTAGGCAATTTTTATCCATTTTTCTTTTATTGGGCTTCACACCTTTTATGTCCATTTGAAAACACATTTTTGAGTGGATTTTACTGAAAATAGCTGTTCAAAGGCATGAAAAATATAAATCCGCAGTTTCCATTGACTCTCAAGCTTTGGAGGCTATTTTCTTAGTAATTTTACCTCTTCGGCCACAAATGTCTCAACATAATTTATTCAAGATAGATTTTTAAAATCAAAAGCAAGACAAATGAACAAGCTATAAGATGATATCAATAACTTCATATGTCCCAAAAATTGACTACCGCCTGATTCCACCACATCTTGACTCATTGTGACACATAAGACAGGGAAAGGGTTGGTTGACTGACCCCTGGCATGTACTCCATGAAGATGGACAGCACTTTGTTCTCCTGCTGACAGCCGTAATACTGGACAATTCTCTCGTGCTGGAAGTTACGCAGCAGCTGCAGCTCGTTCTCTAGGGCTCGCACCTCCTGCACACACAATACAAGGAGAACATGATGAGTGGTCATATAGAGGGCAAGGGGAAGAGAACAATACAGTAAAACTACACAAATAAAAATGTTCCACCACTGGCCATGGCAGATATGTGTATTAACATTCTGTCGAAGTATTGACAGAAGGATAAAATATGAATACAGATTATTTGTTTTGTACATTTAAAAAGTAGCACAGACTTGGAGAGTACTTGAACTCCCAAGTTTTGAGACATTAGTTAGAATTAAACCAAGACAGAAAACAAAAATGATGGAACAGTGCATTTTAAAAAATAAAATCTATTTTCTGAAAATAAGTGAAAAATATCTGCACAACCTATTTTGATTGTGAGCAAACTCAGAGGGTAAGCTTGCACACCCATTTTCATGCACACGCAAAAAAAAGCATACACATAGATTTGCGAAGTAAAGTAAATGCTTTTTCTGCAAAACAGTCAATTTCCAAAGTATACGAAAAACAATTCTGTTTACACACTACACAGTCACAATCTATACTAAAGAATGTAGGCATAACTCTTGAGAGTTTTCGACTTACTACTCAGAGCAGACATATTACACAAATTTCCTTCTTTCAGTAAAAAAATCCAACATTTTATTATGCTATTTCTGGGGGGGAAAAGCTCTCTAGATTCTATCAAAGACAAGTACAGAAACTTGCAAAAAATTAGTAAACGGAGCTAAAAAGACACTGACAGTGCAAACCAGATATCAGTATGACCATGAAATCCTGCCGCGAAACGTGACGTGGACTTACCTTTGACACCTCAGCGTTCATCGTGCCCAGCGGCACCTGTTTGACTGCCAGCTCTATAGAAGAGTCAGCATCACAGCACAGGAACACCTCACCAAAGGCCCCAGAACCCAGCATGCGACCACGCTTCCAGTTAGTTGGGGCACGCGGGGCTGCAAAAAAAAATTCAAAACAAATGCAACATTGAGACAGGAGTCTAAAAAAGAGATCTGGCCAAGGCAGTAAAAGAATTGACTGACATTTTAAGTAATGGTTAAGCAACATGGAAGCCCTACTGATCTAGTTATAACACAGCACAAAGGATTCATTTTTGTTTTTCAGATCTATATTTATTAAAGGAAAAGAGTATAAATTTTGATTATTATACAGTGGCGTCCAAAAGAACTTGAAAATGTAATCAACCAATCATTGCGCTACCCACTCGAGCAGCATACCAATTCAAAGCTAAATAAATTCGGCACCATCTGACACATTAGTATTTCATTTATGTTAAGAGTCCTCTGAGATATGGTCACTCAAAACTGACCATGGCTTGGCAAAATTGTGTGAAATCAAATAATCGTAAGAGTGTCTTTCTGCGTGTATTGAGGAGAATCAATATTGATAGAATAGAATAGCATACATTGCATATCAAATGAATTAAAATAATAAATAAACAGAAACTGGAATTGGGTACTGACATTTGGAGAAGAGAGGTCCACTGAGGGAGTAGCGACTGCCCGGGGAGTCCCAGTCCGGCTCTGCAGGGACGCCGCTGCTGGAGGAGCTCCTGGAGGCTGAGTCGATGGTGCCTTCTGAACTGTGGGACATGAGTGAGCGCAGGGACTGGGTGTCGGGCTCCATACGCCTCAGAGTCGACCGCGGGAACGTCTGATGACCTGTGAGAAAACAAAATGTGATGCATCATGGTGAAATCAGGCACTCTTCAAAATAATGAAATTGAAGAAATGGGCATTTTTCTGCCAGTATGGCAGTTTTTATCAAATTTTTGTTTTTTGACTCAACAACTTGTCAAGGACTCTCAAGATACTGAAATTACCAAACTTTGATGACCATTTTCTCGGTAATTTTACAACAGAAACCAGGCACCCACTTCCTTCAATCACAAGCATCTTGAATTCTATTCAAGATTGACAGGTTCTTTTTTTCATTGACAGCAAGTCAAATGAATACGCTTTCAGATACCAATATCTCCACATGCCCAAAAATTGACGGGCCTGTGTTTTGGGCTTAAGCTAACAGTAACAATAAATGTGTCAGAAGATCAGACATCATTGAAAAATAATACAGTCCTTAATCAAAGTCCTCAACTTTAACATAATGCAATCAAAGAACTGAGTCCACAATATCCCATGAAATTTAGGGAGAATTGACGAAAACCTTTCAGATTTTGATTCCTCAGAGAAAATATCCTGGTGAATAAGAGTATTATCTCTAGCACTAGAGTGTGACACATTTTTCTACGAGTGTAGTCTGTGACAAATTACGGAGAACAATTATAACAAGTGAACTTTGGCCATATTCTGACAGAAATGTCTCATGACCAGAGAGAAATAAACTTCTTTTGATATAAATTAGACACACATCCCCCCCCCCCCCCTCTGAAATATTGACAAGATCATATCCCTGGCTCACTTATTATAACTAATTATAATAAACCAATGCCACATGAATAGACTTGACTATGTAATGATTCAAAATCCCAATTCTCCTCAAATCCCTGCATGCATTTTTTTTCCGTCATACCAACTTCCTATTTTTAAATACTAAAAAAAAAAAATGCATTTTTACCCATGCCAACTTCCAATTTTTAAATACTAAAGCATCTTTACCCATGCAGCCAGGCAGGACACAGGGGTTGGTCATACATGTTACGAACATTGTGAAGAAATACACATTTCCACTTAATAATACTTCTCACAATAAAAAGTTAACAAACCTTCTGGGTTATTTTTAGTAGAGGTTTTACGGTGCTCGCAACTGCATAAGGTTATATGAGCACCAGAAGATAAGAGGTGTTACAAGAGAGTAACAAACATAAAAAAGAAGAAGATGAGATAAGAAGGATAGATGTTTGATTGCAAAGAAGAAGCAAACCACACCACAGCACCTGCCAACCACCCACTAACAAACCTCTCTATGACATTTCAACTAAAAGCAGATAAGACTGTTCCAATGAGAAGCAGATTGTCCATAGGACTATACTTGACTTCACCAAAATAAACTTTTTTTATGCGAGCAAAATTTACTTTTAATGGCTTCAACAGGGTTCAGCAGGTCCCCCCAGCATGTTTAAGCATTATCGTCCAAAAATTTGCTGGTCTGTCACTGAACTAATTTGACAGCCATTGTTCAAACCTACACCTTGGGATATTATGGAATTGTTAAGGAAATCCAAAAATTCCCACACATACCATTCTTGGTTTCCACAGATGAGTCGAGAGGAGCACCTTCAAATCCTCTTGGGAATGTGCCAAAATGTCTTCGACCTGGAAAGAAAGGGAAACACATCAATCATGTATGTCTTGACCCGCCCACTGTTCCAGAGTGACACTACAAAAGAACTAAAAATCTTATAATCTATCAGCCCGTATTAATATGCAAAATGAGTTGTAGTTAATGCAGAGCCGCAACAACATTTAATTTTATTGCGTGGCTTTCAATAGAGCTGGGCGCAGAATCGAGTCCGGAAACGATTCCCACGATCAATGCTACGGAAGAAAAGTTCCTTTTTTTTTTAACGTAAACCAGCGATTACCAGTTACTTTTTTCATTAAAATCTTTTTTGGAAGAATTTGTTTTTGAAAAATAAAAATTGATACTTCACAGTGTTCCGAAATCAAGGTTATCCTAAATCCTGAAGACGTTCGGAGCCAACCAGATAACCTCCGGAAGAAGTCACATCATTAGAAAGTAAGTAATTGGGTTCGGAGTCGGTTCCTACGACTCCTAGCTTTCAAGAATCAGGAACCTAGCCGCCCAGCACTAGCTTTCAAGCCTCTTTCAACCTTGTAATGTGATATAAGTGGCAGGACCCCACAATTTAACATCCATATCCTACAGAACTCAATAAAGCTGGCGGAGAGCTTTAATAACTCCTAGAACAAGTCAAGATCACACCCCAGTGTGGACTCGAGCAAGGGTCATTTGTATCATAGCCAATCATGATATCAACAGAGGTAGTGAAGCACAAATTTCACCAGGAACTAAATAGGATGAAAGTAACGCTGAAAAGAGTAGATTTATTAAACCACAGACGGACACCCACCAGCCACCCATGCTGCTAGATTTAATACTTAGCATTTGTATAGTCCATATTCCCGCTCAACAGCAAACTCTATGCGCTTTATAATCTACATTATAACCCCCAACAGACACTAGAACACTCAGAGAGAGTTGACAATCCCAAGCACAACGCATAGCCCACTGAGCTGTTGCAGGGCCACTTGAGCTTCACATACCAGCATATTGACACAGTGGACAAGGTTGCCGGATGTTGCTGAAGTAATTAGCAGAGCAAACTGACCCTAACCAGGAAGGGAAATAAGTGAAAAGAGTAAAGCTTGCTTAATTTGACTAGTGTAAGAGACAAAATTACTCCCCCCCCCCCTTTCCGGGGAAAAAAATAAAACCAGCCCAAAGGAACAAAAAAAGAAAACAACCCCCCCCCCCTCCCCCAGGAAAATACCCCCCAAACAAACATGCTCTTCATTTTGAAAAGAAGAAATCACTTTTGTGTGTCTCGGTGAGACTGAAATGAAGAGTTGAGAGGAGCCCATTGTCAACGTGAGTCAGTTGGCGCTGAAAGAGATGGTGAGAATGACAGATAGAAATGACACGGGGGAGTATGACAAAGGACCCACAAGTGGCACCCTTTAAAAGCTCTCTGGGGGAACAAATGGGTGGGGGAGTAAGTATGTGAGGGGGAGTTCGCGGGTGTAAAGGCGGGTGTTGATGTGTGAGGGGGTGTGAGGGGGTGTAAAGGCGGGTGTGACTAGAGTGAGTATAGCAACATAAGTAGTTTAAAGCAGTAGTAGCGCCCCCATGGGGGGACATGAGCCCCGTAAAACAAAGACAAAGACATGGGAAATGATAACAATTAAAAAAAAATCCTACATACATCCGTCCGTGCAAACATGTGTGTGCTTGCGTTTAAGTGTGCCCAGTGTGCCTCTGTGTGTACATATATTTGAGAGTAAGTGTACGTGTGTGTGTGTGTGTGTGTGTGTGTGTGTGTG
>NW_004797493.1:792610-795102 GCF_000002075.1 Aplysia californica | reverse complement strand
AGAGAGAGAGAGAGAGAGAGAGCGGGGGGAGGAGGAGGTGGTGGGTCGGGGGGTGAGTGAGTTGACATAAATAACGCCAGGAGCGCTTCCTGTTGTAATGTCCGACGATTACGAACTTCCGCCTCAACTCTCCCGTGCGCGGTGGAAAAACCTGTTTATCGCTGGCCCCGAAAAATAGAAACAAAAGAGTTTGGAAGCAGGCGACACCCCCTCCCCCTTTTTAAAATCTCTTCCAAACACATAAAACCAACAGAATCAGATGCATACTTACTACTACTATTTCGATTCGACTTGAAGCCCCCCCCCCCTGTTTTCCCCATATCTTTCCTACTTATTATTCGTTTTCTCGTTCTTCCTTTCTATATTCCAAGCTCTTTCGTTATCTCCCCCCCCCCCCAACCACACAAACACACAAACGCACACAGACAGACATACTCAAAATGCAATATCCAAAAATAGAAAGATGGAGGAGGAAATTCACACATACGCATTAACACACATACGCAGTGGGTGAACTATAAAACCTCCAGAGAAGAACCCATTAACGAATCCAAATACATAATACCCATGCACGTAGACGTACGCCACAAAACCACGCTCCTTCTGGCAAAACGAGGACGCGGAGACAAACAAAGCGGAACAGATTCAAACTTATTTCAGTATCTAGTACTTCAAACCGAGTGGGTACCACAGCATTTCGCCATTAAGAAATTTTACTATTATTAAGACATCGCAGCCTTGCTTAGCTTTACTTTATACCTGCCGCTATTCTGTGAGGTGTCGCGGGGAGGCACAGGCGTCGGTCGAGCCGTGGCAAATTGGAAAGCCTCCAGGAGCCGGAAATGGCGAGCTTTGCTCCCTCAATCAACCCTTTCCTGTTATAGTTTAAGTAAATGTTTCACGGCACTTGCAGCATGACAATTTTTCCTCGGTCTTCCTTTTTGCTTTGAAGTCGGGTATTCTTGTGATGTAAGCTATTGGGGCAGTTTGGTACAAAAAAATAAGCAAGGCATGCATGTTAGACGTCCAAACCATTTGACTCTATATATAAAATAAATATATAATAATAATAATAATTATAATAATAATAATATTAATAACAATATATTATTAATGGCGTCCCGAAGAGACCCATGAGCGCGCCGGGAAGGGGTGGGGGGCGCTTTTGAAAGGGTGGGATGCTGGTGAGCGCTGTGTCCACAGATCGGCATCTTCTACTTCTTGTCGGTGCTTCTACTTCTATTGTCGTTTGAGCAAAAGAAAGCATACAATAGCGGCTATTTAGTGCAGGAAAAGAGTACGATAGGCAGACAGACACAACAGAAGGAAAAACAAGAATAAGATATTGGAACTACACATGGTGCCCCCTCTTCTATACTCATAATCTGCTTCCTGGCCAAAAGGTTTAGTTTTTGTAAAAAAAAATTACGGCACTAGCAACACAATAAGGTCATATAAGTGCCGAAGATTAGAGGTGTTACAAGAGTGTCACAAACATAAAAAAGAAGGAGGAGAGATAAGGATGATAGATGTTTGATAGAACAGAAAAGAAGGGGCAAACCACACAAGAGCACCAGCCAACCACCCACTGGCCAAAAGGGGGCATAATCGTGCTGACTCGTCACGAAGTACGACAGTCTGTACTCTTCACTGCTGTTTGGTAAAACGCCGAAATGCACTGTACAGAAAGAGCAATTTAAAGCATACTTGACCTCTTGCTTTGAAGCTGAGAAGTACAATACTTCTGTTGTGACTTACCCCCTTGAAGGACTAAAGGACGCACCTACAGCAATGTTTTTTATGTTCAGAGAGGAACATGGAAAGAGTATCCGCCATTTAGGGCAAGGAAAAAGCAAGATAGACAAAACCAAAAGAGGAGAAGAAAAGAAGTAGGACCTACAAATAGCGCTCTCCATTCACCCACTGCTTCTATTCGCATAATCGGCTTCCTGACCAAAAGACGGGACATGATCGTCCCATACTCGTCATGGGCGATCACATTATTCCAAAATTATAAAGAAAGAAGGGCGGGAATAAAAGAACCCAGGCACAAAAGCAGACGAACCCCTCCAGAACGCAAAGTACGCTCGGACAACAAAGGAACAGCAAAACAACAAAAGAACAGAACAAAAGCAGCAGGGGCCAAAGCTGACACTCTGGGGCCTGACAAGCCGTCTGGAGCGCATTCCCCAATTCCAAAGTAACAGCCTGGCATTACGTTAAATAAATACACATTCGAGCTTTTCGCCAAGTCACGAGCACCCGTGTAGTTCGGGTGAGAGGGGACGCAATGCTAATGATTAGTAAGCCGAAAAGGAAATATTATCGTGTAATTACGACCTGTTCCACGCGGAGACTCCAGAAGCGTTGAGGAGTGTGGATCCGACACTTACGGATGGATTCATTAAGGTAAATAAAGAAAGGAGAAAAAGAAAGCGGGGAAAGGGTCGGACTTAGCGGGCGGGAGATTCAGTGTCTGAGTTGAAGACGGG
>NW_004797493.1:788860-790075 GCF_000002075.1 Aplysia californica | reverse complement strand
AGAGAGGGAGGGAGGGAGAGAGAGGGAGAGTGACAGAGACAGAGAGATAGATAGATAGATAGAGAGAGAGAGAGAGAGAGAGAGAGAGAGAGAGAGAGAGAGAGAGAGACAAAGACAGAGAGAGAGACAGAGAGCGAGAAAGGGGAGGGGGGGAATAGGAGGAGGTGAGGGGAATGCTAAAAAAGGAAGACTTTCAACCAACAACATTCTACAAAAATACCAAAGAAGCAAACACATTATGATCAATGAAACAGGGCACAGGGTGAAAACAAATCAAAATAACCCCCACCCACCCCTTTAATATTTCAATCACAGAGGTGCCAATTGGCAACGACTTAAAAAACAAAGAAAGAAAAACCATGAAACCGTTTCCGACTTCCAAAGAAACGCAAGAGCGGGGAGCCAGATCTATTGGTCATACTGTCTTGAGCGTTAAAAAGTATGAGGAGACACTATATAATATTACAAAATCTTGGCAATTTCAGTTATACAATTTCCGGATTAATCTGGAAAATTCGGCATATCTGTAATAAACAGCACGACATTGGTATAAAAAAATAACATATCCAAACTCAATAGTCCACAAACGTTTAACAAGCTATGCAAAAAGATCGTTAAATACGGTACGGCTTGGGTGGGGAAACGACTTAAAGGGGGTTCCTACAACAGATGGGATCAGCCGCGACTCTGTCGCATTAAAAACAAACGTGTCTTGTTTTCAGTTTCGGGCGACCGAGGGGGAGAGGCCCGATCCAGCTGTATAGTAGGTACCCCTTATTAGAAGTAAGTATATTATAGAGCACGTATTATCTCTCCAGAACAGCTTGGGGTTCTTATTTGGTTGTCCATTTGAGCAGCAGCAGCGTCCCACATATTCAACTTATCGAGAAACACACACACACACACACACACACACACACACACACACACACACACACACACACACACACTGTATTTATATAATATGAATTCGCAGTTTAACTCTGTGTGCCATTTCCCATCCACCATTTCATGTTCGTTCGAAAGCAATAAGGCATTGGAAAAGAAAAAAAAGACAAGAATAGAACAGTTGTATAATACAATAGTCCTTCACAAAGACGAATATTTTTATTTTTAACCCCAGTGGCTACCCGCCAAAGGTAGTGTATATGCCATTTCCCTGCATGATTTCATTTTTCTTTGAAACAAAGAACAGGTAGCCAAAAAAAAAACGGG
>NW_004797493.1:784476-785536 GCF_000002075.1 Aplysia californica | reverse complement strand
GTGTGTGTGTGTGTGTGTGTGTGTGTATTTGTCTATGTTGAACATACTTGGACAGTCGGATTTATATTTCGTCAGTAGGACCTGTATGATAAATTGTCAAAGGATCTAAAACTCAGACTTTCTTTTTGCAGCGCCTTTCAAACTGGCGTCTGTCGTGAAGCAGTTAGGCACTTTGTGTATTTTACACACAGGAGACCCGAGTTCGATTCCCATGTAAGGAGAATTTTCATCGAGCACCTTTTGCGCTGGGATTCTGTGATCCTTCTCAGCCCGGATTAGCCCTGGCAATCACAGTCAAAGCCCGCCTCTTAAATGATCTAAACTGTGTTGATTTGGGGGGGGGGAGTAAAAACACTCATATTAAAAAAGCATCCTTAAAAAACGTTTCAGCAGGTCCTAAAACTGAGCAATGACCTTCCGAACATACACATGTGCCCCCCCCCCCCTTTTTTTTTGCACCACAGTGTGCTATCCCCTTTTTCATAAACAGTTTACTAAACTGACATCTTGCCATACGCACCAGCAGATGTATTTATCGTTTCTTTTACATTCTTTACCTTCTGCGTTCTCTTCTTCTTTGAGAACGACCCCCCCCCCCTTCCGTTTTGTTTTTCTTTAACTCAATTTTTGAACCATTTGAAACTCTTTCCTATATCCAGACGTGCAATGTATCTTTATTTTTCGTGGGCAGTTTTCTCAATACTACCGTTCTTCCACCAAATATTTCTTTTATCATTTCCCCCCTCTGCCCCCCCCCCCCAAACCAAACCAAAAAAAAAGTAAAATATTTTTTCAAAAATAAATAAATCAACCGTTATCTTTCCTTTCCTCATGTGCCTTGTTTACACATCACACTATTCTTTCTTTTGACAGACATCCCCGTCTTTCTGTTCCGATCAAACCATCGTCATTTTCTTTCTCTGAACCCAAAAAGCACCCTAACCCCACCCTTTTTTTTCATATACATACACACATTACATACACACATTACATACACACACACACACACACACACAAACACGCGTGCGCACTCCTTTTTTTTCTTTAGTCTCCGACCTCT
>NW_004797493.1:781155-782994 GCF_000002075.1 Aplysia californica | reverse complement strand
CACACACACACACACACACACACACACACACACACACACACACACACACACACACACAACTTCTTTTGTACTTCACGCCAGTGTTCATCTAACATTGTCTCACTAAGTGTGTGCATGAGTGCGATATGTGAAGTATGAGCTATGGGCACGAGAGAAGTACCGGTACAAAAGGGAGTTGGATCTATGTCTATCTACACTCTACACGCCTTTACGGGGAACAAGAACAAGTTGCTCGGCGCGACAGACACATCGCTGGACACTCAATCTTTCTCTAAATTAATAGTACATGATAGAGCTTGTGCACGTTTGTATGGTCTAACGTATGAGAGTGTGTATGTGAGGGAGTGTTTATTTGAGTGTGTGTGTGTGTGTGTGCTTGCTTGTGAGTGAGTGTTTATTTGTGTGTGTGTGTGTGTGTGTGTGTATGTGTGCTTGCTTGTGAGTGAGTAATCTCTGTGTGTGTGTGTGTGTGTGTGTGTGTGTGTGTGTTTGTGTGTGCTTGCTTGTGAGTGAGTGTATATCTGTGAGTGTGTGAGTGTGTTTATGAGTGTGCGTGTATTTGCTTTTGGGAGAGCGTATATCGGTGTATGTGCGTGCGTGCGTGTGCGTGCGTGTGAGTGTGTGTGAGTATGTGTGTGCTTGCTTGTGTGTGTGTGTGTGTGTGTGTGTGTGTGTTTGTGTGTTTGTGTGTGTGTGTGTGAGTGAGTTACGTGCCATGCAGTATGTGCAAAAGAGCGTCCAGTACTCACCACATCGTTGGGCATGTGTGGCTCTGGGATGAACTGACCCTCACCCTCCACAGCGGCCGGGATGGAGTTGGCCCTGAGGTAGGAATCCTTTGCGGGGAGAGAACCGGGGGGCGGGCTCGGAGACTGTCGCATCTGGAACACAGCGGAGAAAGAGATAATAATATGATGCTACAATATAACACAAAGTACAATTACTAGACACAACGCTAGTTGATATAAATGGGCAAAGTAAAAAAAAAAAAAAACTACGAAAAATAAAGAACCCCCCCCCCCCACACACACACACAGACGCACAAAAAATGGGTTGTTCTTGTGCTAAGAGGCCTAAATCAGAGATGACTGATTTATCTGCAAAAAAAGTGATATGGTCCTTCCAAATTCGGAAACACACGTGACACTACATGAGGTGTTCATGTATAAAATCCTACATCTTCACCCCCCCCCTCTCTCTCTCTCTCTCTCTGTCTCTCTCCCTCTCTCTCTCTCTCTCTCTCTCTCTCTTTGACTCTCTATCTCTCTGTCCCCTCTCACCCTCCGCCGCTTTAAAGTTTGACAGACCAAAAAAGAGCCTCAAAAATCGGCGCCAAAACCTTACCACAACCAACTCGGAGACATCAAAACGACCGGACAAACACCAACACTAAATTAAGTTGGGTCTTCCAAAATGCAGATAGACAAGAAACCGCTGGATAAAAGCATTGTGTACAGACCAAAAAAAAAAAAGAAAAAAAGAAAAAGTAGAGAACGTTAGAAAAGTGGCAGGCATTTCCAGCGGCTTCCTCG
The DNA here is from genome assembly GCF_000002075.1 of Aplysia californica. Taxonomy (NCBI): domain Eukaryota; kingdom Metazoa; phylum Mollusca; class Gastropoda; order Aplysiida; family Aplysiidae; genus Aplysia; species Aplysia californica. The sequence goes on along the minus strand of NW_004797493.1, from coordinate 781,462 downwards.
AAACACTAACCAGAAATCGTCTTTTTGTTGTCCTCCCCCCCCCCCCCCCCCCCAATAAAAGTGCGCGTCCATAAACAAATCCAAATAACCGCACAGTGTACACTTTGTATGCCCTGTGACATCAACAAGCTCCCAAAACCCTCCCGCCTTTCAGACATCATCCACATTACGCTGGTAAAAAGAAAGCGATTTAAGCTACCCTTAGGCACTTATTGTCAACATTAACCTTATTAAAACGGCCGCACAAAAGACACGAAACGACAGAAACAGGGAGAATAAACCTAAAGGACAGAAACGGAGACCAACA
>NW_004797493.1:779871-781055 GCF_000002075.1 Aplysia californica | reverse complement strand
GTGGGGGGAGGGGACGAATAGAAAGGATCATGAATCAGTCATATTAAATTTGTGAAAATTCATCGCGTTGGTCACCTAAAATTTGCGAGCCACTTAACTGTCGAATTTGAAAAAAATTGCGGTGTTCAGAATCATTAAAGGGTGCACAGTTATTATGGAGTCTGAAGTCACTGTAGTTTAATTTTCAGTTGTTTGTTTTTTTTCATTAGTTTTGTTTAGATCTTGCATGAAAATGAATTGACGACCGATATTTTTAAGAGTCCGTTCATCGCAAGGGTACCCAGCGCAGCTAGTTATAATAACAACATAGTAATTTTAGTTTGTGGCTTGGCAGTGTTTTCCACTTCAGTCAACATGGCATTGGCTTATTGGCACACAACGCTAGCGAAAAGTGCAAGCGAAAAGATCACAATACATTGTATCTATTAGTCTAATGTTAACAAGATAAAAAGGCGATCATATGCGCATGCATGTGTGTGTGTGTGTGTGTGTGTGTGTGTGTGTGTGTGTGGGTGTGTGCACGCGCGCGCGATGTAGGGCAGAGGAGCCGGGGACAAAAGAGATAGGATCAGTTATGATCAAGTAAGTACGTGTTTTAAAAATACTCCAAAAAAACACCAACACCATGACGGATCCATCCACCCAGTAGCATCTGATAATCACACAAAAGGAACGAAAGGCCGAGCGGTGAGACAGCAAAACTGACACTGAACTAAGCACGGGTGGCGACACTAAAATTCCAAAACAATCTGACGTACTTAGACTGCAAGTTTCAAGAGCCCTAAGACGGAAAAAATGAATTGACAACCGACGGCGCTAAAGCCATTAGTGGTTCATAATAAAATTGTCTCCCGAAAAAAACCCAACAACCCAAACCCAATATCACTTAAATGTCGTTCTCTCCTCTCTCTATAATCTATCATGGTTGTATAAAGACTTTCGTCGCATTCGTGAATACGACAGCAGCGTTGATTGTGACACCAGCACGAGCCCAATACCACCAGCATTTTCTCTGTCAGAGGACGGAATACATAATAATAATGTTAGTCTGACGTAATCGGAAAGTGAGACCAACATATGGGAAAAAATGACTACACTGATCTCGTTAGCTCTGGTAACTTATTTTTGATCAAATCTAAAAACAATGTTTTAAAAAAGAGACGCATATAATCATGGGCGGGGGG
>NW_004797493.1:777020-778477 GCF_000002075.1 Aplysia californica | reverse complement strand
GGTCAGTTTGAGGTTGAGTTGAAGTGACGAGAAGCACATCGTCAGGATAACATTCCGGGATTCCGAGGAGGGGGTGGGGGTTAGTCAGTTTGACAAACTTTGGGATTCCAAAAGAAACGAAATCAAGCACGGATACACTTTATAGGGTTGCCAGTGAAGTGATCGATTTTCTGTAACCCTGTTCTTTCTGGTAGTTTAGCTCCTTTGATTTGACACAATTCTTTTTTTTAATGTTTAAATCCGAACCATTCTCAGAAAAAGCTCATTCTCATGCCATCCCGATTGAGAGGTCTTTTCTATTACAACGGTGTGTTCTTGGGCAAGCTTAACGCCCCTCTGGACACAAATCAGAAAAGACTGCAGAAAAGGAAAAAGGAGGGACAGAAGGCAGACAAGTCAGAGTTCAGATTAAGAGAAAAGAGAAGCACATCGAGAAGACAACTAGGATGGTTGAAGGGTGTCCAAATTCTTTTTTTACACTGTGTTGTTTCTGTCTATCAATCTGTCAGTCTGTCTTACTCTTTCCGTACACTATATTACTATTACTGGGTAGATGGGCTCCGCTTTGCTCAAACTAAACTCAACCACACGAAAGCGATGGATCAGTTCTAGGACAGCTGTTTTAGTTTTAGTAGAAGTATAACCGCGCTCGCAACTGCATAAGGTCATATGAGCGCTAGAATATTATAATAAGTGTTACAAGAGAGTAACAAACATTAAAAAAAGAAGAAGGGGAGATAAGGACAATAGATGTTTGATAGGAAAGGAGGAGAAAAACCACACCAGGGCACCCGCCAACCGTACGTTCTGGGAACGCGTAAGACCGACAGAGGTTTAAAAAAAAAAAAATAATATACCAGCGTCGGCCTCCGACCACCCGCAGGCTGACATAAAACAGAAAACAAACTAGCAAGTCATGTGTGCACATCAGCTGATGACAGCAGTCTGTGTCGTGCCACTGACAGAAGAGTCCCACTTCCTGGTGTTTGTTTACCATGAGAAAAACGGAAGCTTTGAGTTTTAGTCTCAGTAAGAATTTTGCGGCATTTGAAACACAATAAGGTCATAATATAAGTATCGAAGAATAGATTATGTGTTACAAGAGAGTAACAAACAGAAAAAAGGAGAGATCAGAACGACAGATGTTTGATAGGAAAGAAGGAACGAAAGCACAGCGACGCCTTAAGTCATTTAATGCTGAGAAAGCAAGACAAGCAGACTTATCAACAAACATACTAACAAATAAACAATTAAAAACAGAATTTAATGATCGCATCCTCCAACCGCCCCGATCTCCTTGTGTACATCAAGCCTATTAGAAACCCGTCCCAACCTACAGGCAAGTGGGTGTTTGACGGAAAAGGGGGGGGGGGCAATGGAGATAGCCATGTCAAAGAAGAGCAAAACAAAAAGTCTGTATGGCACTGCATGCACTTCTTTCCCCCTTACCCAACCTG
>NW_004797493.1:774084-775559 GCF_000002075.1 Aplysia californica | reverse complement strand
GAAAGGGCGCCAATGTAATAACTTCCCCTCAAGACAACGAATGTGGAAATCTTCAGGTATACAAAAGGTACTTAGGGGTCAGGCCAGGTAAAAGCGCACTCTGAACGAGTAGACTGCAGAATCGATATTTGAAACTAGCTTCTGATAGAGACAAACGACTTTGGTTATACGCACTCATTCGGCTTATCACTTTGGAACAATTAATACTCCAGTAGTTAAAATCAGGAGCTCGGGAGATCGTAACGATCTACATTGTGCACATAGGGTACTAATAGTCGTAGATGTTCCCGGATGTGGGCTGCTTCGCCTCTGCCTGTCAGCCAACCTAGGCTGCGATGTTTAGTTTTAGTAGAGGTTTTACGGCGCTCGCAACTGCATACGGTCAAATTATGAGCGCCAGAAGATTAGAGGTGTTACAAGAGAGTAACAAACATAAAAAACAAAAAGGGGAGACAAGGACGATATATGTTTGATAGGAAAGAAGAAGCAAACCACACCAGAGCACCCGCCAACCACCCACGGGCTATGACGGAAACAACGCTTGGCATTATTCGATAAAAAAGACTCCTCACAAGAGGGAACCGAGCTCACGTCTTCTGAAAAGACGAAACGCCCAATCGCTATACCACAAGAGCCCGTGTCCATCAGGGTGGAAAGCATGATTACAAACAAAAAATTCAAGGTTAAACCGACAGAGAGCACGAACCACCAACCCGCACTGTCAGCTCAACGTAAAAGAAAAATGTTTCTGCTAACAAGGAACAGTACGCTCGTAAAACATCTAGCAAGAAAGCCGGTATAAAAACACGCTTTCATTGGTCAGTCTAAAAATATGGCTTTGATTGTCTGTAAACCCTTGTCAGTATAGAAATACGATTTCAATTGGCTTTTAATTATTATTATTTTTAAATTACCACCCCTCTCCCCAATTAAAACAAAACAACCCAGCATCCATTGGTTCTAAAGTCAGACCGGTATAATAAAAAACAGCATTCATTGGCTCTAAACTCGAATCGGTATATAAAACAGCATTCATTGGCTCTAAACTCGAATCAGTATAGAAAACAGCATCCATTGGCTCTAAACTCGAATCAGTACAGGACAACAGCAGTTGTAGATCTATACTCTGATCCAACTCTTCAATTCTGAACGTCGTCGATACAGACACACGTCAAAAGTATCGTTCCTAGCTTCCCCCGTGGCATCAAAGGTAAACATTTACACCGCCACCGGGCAAACTACCTGGAGTTACCCAGCTTACTTCGCTCAGGGGGGCCAAATCTACCCGAGTCTATCTCCCTAGATCCTCTCCTCTCCACTCCAGTTTGGCATTTTCGCCTAGTCTCTTCCAATCATGACTCCTATCACTGGGCCAAACTGTAGGTGCACGGGAGGAGAGTAGTCGCGTCTAAGGTGAGTGTGTGTGTGTGGGTGTGTGTGTGTGTGCGAGTGTGTGTGTGTGTGTGTGTGTGTGT
>NW_004797493.1:770561-773074 GCF_000002075.1 Aplysia californica | reverse complement strand
GAGTGTGTGTATCAGCGCGTGTATGTTTTTTGTGTGAGTGCGTGTGCGTGTGCGTGTGTGTGTGTGTGTGTGTGTGTGTGCGTGTGCGTGTGTAGGAGGGGAGGGACTAGTGTGTGTGTGTGTGTGTGTGTGTGTGTGTGTATGTGTGTGTGTGTGCGTGTGTATGCGTTTGTATGCGCGCGCGTGTTTGTGTGTGCGCAAAGCCTATTTGAACGCGGAAGTAGTACTTTGCTGTCGCATAACAATCTGCAGTGGCCACACATCCCGCAGTTGATGTTAACGACATTTAATTAACTCATACATGGACGGCGACAGGACAGCAGAATGGCTTTAAGATAATCAATATGTCAAAGCGCTTCTTTGGAATTAATCAAGTCAGTAAAAAAACAAAAACAAAAACAACGAACATAGCATTCTTCAGTTTTTCTCATTCTTTAAAGTTTTACATTCAGTCGTTCAGAATTGGACAATGCAGCAGCAGCTGCCGGTGTTTAGACTGTTAGTTGTGACAGAAAGCGCCACTAGGCGCATCAAAATGGCTCAGGGTCATACACCTGCTGCTATACAGCACTATACGTGTTTTCATGCACTGTGGCAGACATTTTTCAAGTGTAATTAGTAACTGCTTAACACCACCGATACAATTTAAAAGGCGGACTGCTTCGACTCTGATTGTCATGTAGGATAAAGTATCCAAGCAAAACGACGTAGATATTCCATTAAAAAATCTTTCATTACAATTTGAACTCACGTTTTCTGGGCGCAACTGCGAAGAGATTTACTAAAACACCAAAAGACGACATTCTACGGATGGGTGCCTGTCTCTCGCTTGACTCGCAACGTTGGTGACGGTCTGCACATTTCTTCCTCGTAACTATCGGCATGTTTTAAACATTTTTCATGACACTGCTTCACCATCCGTGTTCCACTCTGCTGAAAATCACCCACTCAGAAAGACTTGGGGAGTGGAGACATATTTTGTCCAGTTGACGGTGAAGTGGAAAACAAGAGGAGGAAACGGCGGGGAGATATTAGGATGATGTAACCGGGGCAAGGGCGACACTTGTAATAGTACACATTTCGAGACGGTAGGTCGGAGACCTTCAGTACAATTTCTTTGAGAAAAATATATCCACTCCATAATAGCTGGAAAAACAGGAATAGCACAGCAGTGTCAAATTCAAAGGCCCGCGGGCCGCATCTGGCCTGGCGAACTAATTACATCCGGCCCGCTGGAGAATTTTGGGTAGTCCATCCTAGGAGTCTCCATAACGCAGAACTTGCTTCAAAACGTACGCACTTTTTTGCCAAAAACATGTGCAAAACATCCAGTTTGTCTGAATTGTTATTTTAATATTCGTTTGTTTTAATTGACATAATTGTTGTTTTTTTAAAGTTCAGCTCGGCGAGTGTTTATCCAGTCAGCCCGCAACCGTAAGTGTAATTTGAGTTTGGCTCCATGAGCGATTGAGTTAAAAAACCCCTAGACCAGCAGAAACGATTGCTAGCAGTAAATGGAAGGACATAGACATTATAACAGGCACAAAGGGGTCCGAAAGAACGAGACAAGACAGACAGAAAGAATCAACAGAGGGGAATAAAAGAAAATTCAGACAGAGAAAACACTTCAAGCACACTAATGCACCCCCTAACCACCAGTCTTTCAGCCCAAACACAAGCAGGAAACGCGCTACAATCTCTTCACAGCGTAAGATCTCGCGGATCTTGACTTGCAGAGGCTCGTTCTGCTTCGAAATCTTCAGTTGGGAGGGGTTTGATCTACGAGTCTAGTTAGCTTCAACAAGAGATTTGTACATAACCCGATATCAATCTTTCCACTCTGATTTCCTCGTCGGCAGCGTGTTCGCGACAAGATGAGGCCCCAGTAGTCTCAATGACGTGTTTCTCTCCAACCTAAGGACACAATACGATCGCTCAAGAGCAGATTTTATACTTTTTATGGTAGGTTGTTACCTTAAGGCTATTTCTTTTCTAGCACCATCATTATCAACGTAAGCCTTTGATTTCTCTTGTTACTGGTATGCCACCCCCTTCTTGGTGTCTGTTGATGGTGTTGTTGCCGGTCGAGAAAGGCATGAGCTTTCGTCTTCTGAATGGGTTATGGGTCGATGTCTAATGTCTATAGTTGCTTCCCATGGTGTCCTCAGTGGGTATAGGAGGGGGAAAAAAAAGGGGGGGGGGGAAGCGTGCACACGTGTTTATACACTATTGGTATATGGTCGCTTTTAAGGACAAGCGGGATAACCCAGATTTTGGGGGTTTCAAGAAATCTTTACCTGTACCAAAAGTGGGCATTGCCCTACCTAAAGTTTTCATTGGTGTGTATATTTGTTTTGTTATAGACAAAACTCTCTTTGTCTTTTAAAGAAACTGAAAAAGGGGCAAAAAACGTTACCTTCGAGTTTCTCAAAACAGCGTTTTTCGGGATAGACTCCTTGTGCGACCATATATACTTTGTTTTTCGGGGGGGGGGGGGGGGGGGGGGGGGGGGG
>NW_004797493.1:767457-770461 GCF_000002075.1 Aplysia californica | reverse complement strand
TGGGGGGGGGGGGGGGTAAGAGGAGGAAGGTCCGTATGTGGTATAAGCTCTAATATGGCGATATTAGATGCTGGTCCATAGCACATGGCGTTTACTGCCAAATGTGGGCGGTTCCAGCTGGCACAATAATTGAACCTTTAGTTGGATTCAGTCACAAATATACATAATAAATAAGTAAATAAATAGGTAAATACATTTTAAAATACATTAATCAATTATTTAATTGACTAACAAATAAATAGCCATTATTAATACCGTTCATGCAAAATTGAGGGGTTTTTCCGCCTTGGCAAACAATCAATATTTCATCACCCTATTTTGACGGGGTCATGATTAAGTAGTGCAGCCACGACCAAAAAAAAAAAGAAGTGTAACGTGAAATATGCAGCAGGCAGCCGCCGAAGTCATGTCTGGTGTGTCACGCAGTTACTACCGGTAGAAGACACTGCTCTAACGCCCAGTAAAGAAGAATCTCTGTACGGCGCAGACCCATGGTCACCTGTGACCGACGGATGCCCACGACTACGGGTACAGAGGTTCTCAATGAGAGGCGTGTGCGTTAACTCTTAGCATACACAGAAAGCTATTCTTCCTTTGTACGCAGACAATTTTATCATCCAAGTACGCAGACAATTTTATCATCCAAGTTTTACACACCATAAATTTCCCCTTTTTAACCTATTTACATAAAACATACACCAAATTTAGTAGAAAAAGAATGATCCAAGCAATAGTTTGATGATAGATAACAATGGCTGGCAGGGGGTTAGTAGACTTTTCTTCCGACTGTTACCAAGGAGCCATGCCGCGAACCAGCTGAACTGGCGCACTGTATTCGAAGAGTTAAGTCAAAACCGTCTTGGTTAGGGGACAAAATTGAATACTGAATGAATTTGCACCTTCACCACCCTTTGAACGCTTAGCAGTCTAGTAAGTTATCCAAATAAGAAATAAGCGGGACGGGGGCATGTGCTGTTACATTCAAAGCACTTCCGATGCTATATTGAATAATAACACAAAATATACTTACACAATTCAAGGATTTTGTTGATTCTGGGTGTGGCAGAGGGGGGCGTTTGTGGGTGGTACCCTGGTTTGTTTGGAAGCTATAGTATTGGGGCAAATAGAACATCCTGAGTGAATCTGCATGTTGTAAGTTGACCCTGGCCCACCTTTTCTCCACCACTCTCTCTCCCCCCCTCCCCCTCCCTCTCTCTCTCTCTCTATCTTTATCTATCTATCTATCTATCTCGCTCGTTCGCTCTGCCTTTCTCTCGCTCTGTCGCTGTCTCCCCTCTGTCTCTCTGTGTTTCAATATGTCTGCCCGTCTGTATGTCATTTCCTTCTCTCTCTCTCTCTAGAGAGAGAAAAAGTGAGAGAGAGAAAGTGAGAGGGACAGAGAGAAAGAGACAGAGATACACATTAATTCAATTAAGGCAAAGCAATCTTCATTTTAAAAATAATAAATTATTGTCCTCCTTATTTCACGAGTCTGCTGCTAGACATTCAATTACAACTTTGAAACGTTAACAAAGGTGAGGAAAAAAATCGCCTCCAGTATACGTGCACCTTGACTATGCTGGGAGTTGTTCTAACCAGTTTCTTTCGAGGCTACCTTTAAAAAGCTCGTCGGGCTCAGTTGTGAAAAAGAATACACGTCCCTTCTCACTGTTTGTAGCTTCGAAGCACAGCCGGCCGTTAAAGAAACGTGAGGTGGGGTTTTATCTCTAATCTTTTCTACTCCCAACTTTTTAATATCATGAAAGTAAACAGATATCAAGTGAGGGGGAAAAATCGACCTCTTTGAAGCAGTTTCTTGTGGCCGTTCAAGTCGGAGTGCCTCGTACATTTTAAGCATGTCATCTAAGAGTGTTGTGAAAGCAGTGATAAAGTATTCTCAGCCATGTTTCCCAGGACATGGATGTTTTTCTTTTTGATCATGCTGTGAACTTTAAACAATATCCCCCACAATATTTGAACAATAAATATCCCCATAAATCAGTGCCTATCGTGTCACAAAGGTTCCCAGCCGACTTTATTGCTTTTATCCTCATACTTTAAAAAATTCTACTTCCATTCCATTTTTTATGTTCGATTTCAGAGCGCAGCAAATATATCTCAACTTGCAGTTGCGCAAATACAAACACGATATAAGACGGGATTTCCCACACTCCAGACCGCAGCACACGAAGAAGTCTGTTACAGAAACGTGCTGTCTTCATTCAGAAGAACGCTACGGTCCGGGGTATGGTCACACTCTCATACATGTTATGAACCTCTTGACGCCAGAGTAAGCAATCTATATGTTACAATCTTACAAAGGGAAGAAAGGGTCTTTATTTCTATTTTCATTGATCCTCTCGATTCCAAGGATCAGTGGCACTTAAAACAGGCGACTCTGATTATGCGAGTCTCTAAAGCACAAGAAGAACCGTTTCTTGTTAATGCATTTTTATTTTTAAAGCACGAGTTTTTACGCCCCCACCAACATAATTAAGATACCTGTCACGGGATACCCTACCCTGGTTGAGAGGAACACAACATCCGAGCAGAAAGACACTAGACAAAAACTGTCTCCACTCGGGAATCTAACTCGGGTTTCCTGCGAGCGACAGTGAAGTGACTAACGGCTAAACCAAAAGTTCCGGTTGAACTGTATTTGAGACAACCAACATTTTGAAGATTCAAAACGATACCATCCCACCCAGTCCCCTAAAATGTTATTGTTATTTGTTGGTTATTGTTATTTCCTGGAGCCGGGTGGGGGATGGGGGGATTTTGCAGAAGAGCAATTGCTGCCACAAAAGCTCTTTCAAATGTTTGATTGACAATTCCGCACATTTCCACATTTCGTTTATCGACAGTTTGACCTGACTGTTAACAAGGTCCTTAAACAGTCATAGTTCATTAAACAGTACAACGGCGCAAGAGATCTGAATGTAGAATAGCGCTTCATTTTTCTTTCTTTTTGTTTGTTATTTTTGGAAGGTTTTTTTCGGGGGGG
>NW_004797493.1:764715-767357 GCF_000002075.1 Aplysia californica | reverse complement strand
GGGGGTTGTTACTAATGTTCGCTGTCTTCTCCTCACCCATCCCCATATGTTTTTTTCCTTTCCATCTCACAAAGCCTAAAGCTATGCACGAACCCATCGCAGCTATCCACATAAATGCATCACCAAATCACTCAAGCATTCTTGTCAGTCAGCTCCACAAGCGAAGACACATCAAAGACCCCAAACTCAAACTACACACCGCCTTTAATATTGTCATGTAGGCCTACGTGTGCATCTCCAGAACGTATACTCGTACTTAACAGTGGTGGTGATGGTTGAAACGGTGGTGGTTAAGGTTTTAACAGTGGTGGTGATGGTTGAAACGGTGGGGGTTAAGGTTTTAACAGTGGTGGTGATGGTTGTAACGGTGGCAGAAATGGAACTGTGGTAAAAGATTTCGACAAAATTCATGTTATACACAAAAAGTTGGATTTATAGAAATAAAAGAACAAGATGAATTGAAAGACAGAAGAAAAATAGAGTAACACAGGATCAAAATAAAACTGGCTCCTCTAGAAAGAAATGATGACTGGTCTGGTCTTCAGTCCCACGATAACCCTGGTGGTGGCTATAGCGCTGCTTCTATTGTCTACAAAAAGACATGGAGACGGTTTTCCCTGCTCAGATACCATTGTATCATCGAGCCGACTTTGGCATCGTGAGGGATTAGCTCTATAATAAACTTACTCGGTAAAAATTCGTTAACGGTTTTATAATGCATCGAAATAATAGAAAAAGAGACAAAGACACCAAAGGGAAAGAAAATAAAGTTCATAACCTACCAGAGGCGTTCTAATCAAACTAAATTTAATCTCACTGTGCTTTAACTTGATACATACGTTTAAAAATGTCACTCAAATGTTAAAAATTGCCGTTATAGCAAATGCCCTTCTACACCATTTCACAAACTAGAACAATTGGCAAAATTTACTATCCGCCCGCAGAGCTTTACTGTTTAAAGCTTAAAATTTAAAAAAAAATGAAATGCCCCGTCTATCTTTCTCCACACTTCTATGTCACGGGATAGGTCGCACAGGGGTCACATTGGCATAGAATAGTTCAAACGTTTCAAAAGAGGCTTACTGCATGACAGAGAGACCAGCTTTACTAACATCACAAGACTTGACTATCAAAAATAATAATATAATTAAAAAATATTCTATGTAACTACGGGAACTTCAGTCATTACATTTCGCACCTGGGGCGTAGCGAACTACAACGGCTTCTTTCCCCTCGTTTACGCCGCACGTATGCACAAGAGAGCGGAGAAGAAAACCTACGGGTCGGCCAGGGTACACACTGTGGTGACAACAGCACAATAGAGTTATCTAACCGAATCGGCGGCGCTGATGTCTGTGTGCACCCGTAGGTCTACAAGAGAACAGGATGCGCTGGCAGGACCAAGTGGGAAAATCCGAGCTTGGTAGGGCAATCAACACAGACAGGCTGAAAGAGAGAATCAGTCAAACACACACAGAAACATCGAAAAGTACAGAAGGGGCTGACGGTTGGGGAGTGTTTGGCAGCGCAGAAATACCAAGCGACTTTGTTTAAAAATAATTATTCTCAAACTTTCTTCTTTTTTTTAAACAAAAGAATCGAGGCCAAAGAAGGGTCAAAGCTGCAAAATGGTCTTTCCTCAAATATCTCTTGTATGGAGGGTGCTGCTCTTCACAAAAGACCTTCCTTTGAACTACGTCGGGCAAACGGGAAGAGAGGGTAACTAAATTTTAGCCCGACTGGCCTTTAAGGGTAGATGAGTGGCGTAAAGCGAACGGTGCTACAAGACATGTTGGTCGTTGTGGGATTGGTGAGAGAACGGGTAGGTTGCTGGTTGATAGGGCCAATATTGCAAGCCAAACTCAGAAGCACATATTATTATAATAATAATAATTGTTATTATCATCATCAATAGAAGTAGAACATTGTTGTTGCTGTTATTATTATCCTTATTAATATGTACACGAATAAGTCTGCTTGCAACATTTCTCCCACAACTCTCGTGTGCAACAGACACAGCGCACAATTTGAACAAAGGAATCGAACTCAGGTTTTCTGCGAGCGAAGGTCAAGCGCCTAACCGTTACACCCCGGATGTCTGCTACCCAGGAGAGAGCCAAGAGTGTCTTTTTTGTGTTGGAACATACATCCTACTGAACTCCAATTTGATTCTGTACACGAGAAGAGTATTATAACATGTATATGTATGTACAGCAACAGCGCCTGTGCATCGCCCTTGAACTCCCACTTTCCTGTCCTTCGCCACCCCCAAGCCCACCAAGGCCTTGACAAAACACAGCGAGCTCGTTACGGGACACAGCAGTTCTCCACTTTCGTTCGCTGTGTATACCCATTGAATGCCCACTGGAGAGAGCTTCATGACACAGTCGGGCCGACCAGCTGTTATAATACACTACACAAGCTCAACCTTTAAAACAATTCTTTTAATGCAGTTTCTCCATCTGTAGTATCGGCTGCGTGTGCTCAAAAAATACTTTGTCAAAATTCTAATTCTGAATAATGAAAGGAAAAAAAAAAAGAAAGAACAAATAGATAATAATGCAAGTGATACACTTCTTTCTCTCCACTGAAAATTTTTTTGGTGTGCAGTTGGGGCCATTCGAGGGCCGCCAATCCTGCAC
>NW_004797493.1:763089-764615 GCF_000002075.1 Aplysia californica | reverse complement strand
GGGGGGAGCAATCATTTTGTAGGTGCTCTAGTATTCGCTATTTCCAGACCCGCCGCCCCCAGCTGGTCAGTTTCAGTTTTAGTAAGAGTTTCACGGCACTTGCAAACACAATAAGGTCATATAAGTGCCGAAGAATAGATTATGTGTTACAAGAGAGTAACAAACACAAAAAAGAAGGTGAGATTAGGACGACAGATGTTTGATAGGAAAGAAGGAGAAAAAACCACACCAGAGCACCCGCCAACAACCCACCCAGCTGGTCAGAACACACATATTATGAGATCCATTTCATGAATAGACTCCCCCACCCCCCTATTCATACACACATACGCAAACACACACACACACACACACCACTTAAAACGTCAAAGAAGACGAAACCAAACACCACAAGAACATTAGCAGAAGCAATTAAAGGAAAAGCCAGGATCACAACAACAAAACAAACACAAGCAAAGCAAGGATGAACAACACAAGAGAACGGACGTAATTAATTGTAACAAACTCCTTTTTTTTTCATTTTTCGAAAATCCCTTATTAGAAATGAAAACGCAAATGAAAGGGTGACGGGTGTCTTACAACCGTCTTATATCCGTCATATTATCAATGTCACAGTCACGTGCACCCCCCTCCCGGTCCCTCCCTGAAATACTTTAACAACTGGGTGTCAAAAGACTGAATTCAATTTTGGAGATAAAATCATTAATTCTAAAACCACAGTTATAATACAAGACAAAACAAACGAAAAACCAACCAAACAATATAAAGAAAAAGGTTTTCGGCCTCCCACCATACAAACACACACAGCACACGTCCGTAACTGCAGTAATGTGGCATCATAGACTTCTATAAGATCAAAGCGCCCCTTGAGAGTCATTCAATGCCTACCCCCCCCCCTTTCCACACACAAACACACATACACACACGACAACATATATACACGAAAGCAAGTTCTCATTCAATATCTTACCCCCCCCCCCCCCAAAAAAAAAAAAAGGAAAAGGAAAAAGCAAATTCGCTTTCTCATTGGCAAGCAATGCGGCTCAATTCTTTTCCATAGCCCGGCAACGATTTACACAGCTGAAGAAACAAGTTACTCTCCTTCTTTTACAAACATTCAGCAAAACACATGGGCATTGACATGAACCTAAGAGGTTTATATTTGTCTTTTCAGAAAAGGAATTGGTGGGAAAGAAAGAAGAAGAAGGAGAAGAAGAAAAAAAAAAAGGGGGGGGGGGGATAAGGAACTAAAAGCTTTCAACATTTAAAGTAAATAGCGACTGCTGCTGGTGTTATTCAGACATTCGATTTGAAGAGTCGTCTGAACCGTGAGAACAAACGCTTTGTTAAGTTGAAGTTCGACTCCCTATCAATGTGAAGGACGTTCAAGTTTGGGCAAGTTTCAAATATTAAAAAAAAGAGAATAAATTTGTAAACGTATTTTATTAACAAAATAAAAACTCTTTTTTGACAGACAAAGGGTAATCCAGGGGAATTGACTACCTTTATTTATACAAGTCAGGATG
>NW_004797493.1:757145-760248 GCF_000002075.1 Aplysia californica | reverse complement strand
GGGGGGGGTGGAGTGAGTGAGTTCAAATCCCGAAAACAATGTAGAGTTCAGACATACAAGCAGGTATTTCATTTGAATTATTTGCGTCTGACAAAAGTGTAGCACAAAGACGCAATAACGGTTATTTAGTGCAGGTGAAGGAAAGTAAAACAGATTGACAGGAGAAAAAAAAAGGAAAGAAAAAGAAGTAGCACCTATCAGTAACGCCCTCCCATCATCCGCAGTCACTTCTTGTTGGGGTGATGAAGAGGGAAGAAGGGGGGGGGGGGCGCAGGCAGGTAAGCAGTTTTAGTTTAAGTAAGTGTTTGGCAGCACTTGGAACATAATAAGGTCATATAAGTGCCGAAGATTTGAGGTGTTACAAGAGAGTAACAAACGCAAAAAAAAGGAGGGGATATAAAGACGATAGATGTTTGATAGGAAAGAAGAAGTAAACCACACCAGAGCACTCGCCAACCACCCACAGGCAGGCAGGCAGGCAGACAGACAGAGAAAATGCAGACAATAAAGAAATAAGACATACACGTGGGGCCCTCCAACTGTTCGCACAGACAGAAGGGGAGGGCTCATAAGAGGTGACGCAGTCGCCGAGATTGTGCTGCACAGCGGGGTACTTTTCTATATGCCCGTGACAGTGACGTCTCTACTTTTTTCCTATGTAAGAGTTTTTACGACCCCATTGACCCAATTTCGATCATTTAGGAAGCAGGCCTCCAACCCTGTCTATCAGGGCAAACCCAGGCTGAGAGGGATACACCCATTGCGACACAATAAGGTTATATAAATGCCTAAGATTAGAGGTTTTACAAGAGAGTAACAAACACATAAACAGAAGGAAGAGAGATAAGGACGTTTGATAAGGAATTTAGTTTTAGTAAGAGTTTTACAGCACTTGCAACACAATAAAGTCGTATAGGTGCCGAAGATTAGAGGTGTTATAAGAAAGTAACATACACAAAAAGAAGGAGGAGAGATAAGGACGATGGATGTTTGATAGGAAAGAAGGAGCAAACCACACCAGAGCACCCGCCAACCACCTACGGATATATTCCGGCAGAGAGACCGAGATATTCGGTAAAATTTTCTTCCGTACTTGGGAATCGAACTTAGGTGTACTATGTGTGACACCGAAGCCCCTAACCGCAACACCGTAGACGCTGGTAACCTCTCTACGTTACGCTGTCAGGCCAATTAAATCAAAGAAAGAGTGCAGAGAGACAGCGGGTCTGAGATTTAACTGCAGTCTGGAGACACACGTAAGTATCATGAGGCACGAGTAATGGCAGATAAGGCGAATGAAGAGTATGCACTCACGTACGTGCGATAAAGAAGATAGGCACACAGACAGTCTGGCAGGGCTGAGCGTCTGACACACATACAGACCGACTGACAGGCAGACAGAGAAATGTTATTGCCGTGATGAGTGGTAATTTCAAGACAACTCCGTCTTTCGATCGTTTATTTCATTTGAGAAAAGAGAAGCAAATCAACACTATATTCAAATGGTCATTACGTGCAAAAGTAAGACAGACAGACCGAAACAACAAAGTGAAAGTAAAGAAGCAGGACCTGCCAGTGGCGCAATCCAATCGCAACCTCTGTCTTTTGAAACATAAAGTTTAAATTAATAGAAACAAGTACCAAGACAACATAACCGTCATTTAAGGCTTGGAAAAAATCAAGATCTATAAACAGAATCAACCAAAAGGAAAGTACAGAAACAGGACCTACCAGCAGCGCCCTCCAACCACCCACATGACTCAGACAAAACATTCACACAGGCCCAGGACACGAAAGATACTAGTACTATTGAAAAGACAAAGACATCAGCCTCCCGCGACAGAATGATCGACACAGACATCATAATATACATATGTACATAGATGGAGTTGGGTTTTTTAAAGTCTGAACAAAAAGAAACACCGCTGATACACAAGATAACGCTCATTGAGTGCGAGGCAAAAGCAAGATCTACGGAAAAAAACCCAACAACAACAAAAAAACAAGGGGCAGAAAAGAAGTAAGACCTATCACAGGTACTCTCCAACTACCTATATTAACTAGGCAATGCGACAAGCACTTCTGAGAGTTTTACGGCACTTGCAACACAGGTCACATAAGTGCCGAAGATTAGAGGTGTTACTAGATACGAACATACTGAAAGAGGAGAGCAAGGAGAAAAGATGTCTGATAGAAAAGAAGGAGAAACCACATCAGAACACCAGCCAACCACCCTCACACAGAAAGTAGGATCTGAAAAGCAAGTTTTGGGGTGGGGAGGGGGGTGTAATGGAATTATAACCATAACGACAACATATACATGTACAAGGTGTTCGGGAAGCTGACGAAGCTGTGGGGACAGAAACAGACTCAATCAGTCAAACCGAATTATGTCGTGTACCTACCTACCTACGCACATTGGGAGGGGTGCTGTGCCCCGGACGGAAACACTTAGAGCCGGAAACGCAAAAATAAGAGAGCCCAAAAACTATTTCCAGAGCCCATTACATGTCGACCCACTGAGAGACGCGAACGAGGCAGCCCCAGCGGCCATGTCACGGTCAATCGGAGACGTCCTCACCGGAACGAATCGCCACAATGCTTTATGGCAATTAAGGACCCCAAATCTGCTCGTTCTCTTCGCAGTCACCCGGCTCCACGCTATCTTACTGTGTTTACCGCGTATCGCGGGTATCTCGGAGATCAAAGGGTCTCCGACTGAGAAGCACGGACCGTCAAGGCCTGGCTTTTGTTGGAGGGGAGAAAGAACTGCCGTGCCAGGCTGGTGCCACCGCTGTCTCCGGTTATCTTGTCCGGACACTGCAGAGTTAGGGGGAGGGGGGGGATCCGATTCCCGTTGTTCCATTTCCACTCCACGGATAGATATTGCCGATGTCTGCGCACGTACTGCGCCGTGAACAGATTCAGTCAGCTTGTGTGAGGGAGAATAGCAGCCCATTGACAAGATGACGTCCAAAGCGTACTTTTTAAATTATAACTTCTGAGGCGGGGTTGGGGAAGGGGGATTGATCGACAGACAGACAGACAGACAGACAGACAGACAGACAGACAGACAGACAGACAGACAGACAGACAGACAGAC
>NW_004797493.1:754496-757045 GCF_000002075.1 Aplysia californica | reverse complement strand
GGGTATACGACAACAGATGAAAGGCAAAGTAAGGAAAGAAAAAAAAAGTACACAGACAAAAAGAGCAGACAAGAGCGGGGTAAAGGCAAAATTTAAAAAAGAAAACAAAAAAAAGAAAAAAGAAAAAGTGCGCACGTTCGCGTGAATGTGTTGAGAAGTAATCTAGCACACCGGAGAGCCAGTCAAGGTCAAGTATCCGTGTCGTCTGCCAAGAGTGTATGTGCACCGTCTCACCGCTCCACTCCAGCCAATTCCTGCTCACGCGCGCATTTTTCTTTGCGCGGTGTCGCTCTCGCATCATGTTTGTGTTGTTTTGCTCCCTCTCGGTGTTTGAGTTCGGCCTGCTCCCAATGTTTCCATGACTGCGTCTTTGGGTCTTAGTCATCCCCTTTAACACACAATTCCTCTTTTGCGTGGGTGCTCTGGTGTGATTTGCTCCTTCTTTTTCATCAAACGTATATCGTTTTCATCTCTCCTTCATTGTTTCCCATGTTGTTACCCTCTCGGAACACCTCTACTCTTTGGCACTTATTGTGACATGTGTACTTTGCAAGTACCGTAAAACTCTTCACTAAAACTAAGTACTTTTTTTAACGTGGAAATTCTTTTCTTCGGGCGTCAGGCCAGAAACATAATACTAGCCATCATGGCTCGCCACTCATTTCTCTCCAAAATATCTATCGGCAGAACTTAGACGACGTCGTGGGTGTTTGTTTACGAGAACCAAAAATGTTTCGAATAAATGAAATTGTTTCGACACATCTTTTGAGACTACAAACAAGAAAATAAAAAATCGAACTTCCAAATATCAGAAAATAATCTAAGCATCAGCGCAGAAAAGTACATTTTTCCTTTTCTATATAAAAAAGCGAAGTTACTCTTAGTGAACCAAAGGCTTTGCATCAAGCAGTCGCCTGCAGAAGAAGGAAAATAACAAAAATAATGAGACTAGTTTGAGAACTCAAGCCTGAATTTCGGGCTAGACGAACGGCATTATTATTATTATTATAGAGAACGACAAGCGACATCAGTCAGTGGTGACATCTTTTGAACGACAGACCGCATCGGACAGAGCACGGGAATTACGTGTCAAAATTGACTGAAAAAGATGCCTCGTCACGGTGAAAGACAACGGTATGCGTGAGCGTGAAGGTAGTTATGTTAACTATAATATTATTATATTAAGTATGCTATTTGCATTGAGAGAAACGACGACCCTGCACTACTGAACTGACCGCTCGGGAACCACATAGACTTTAACCTCCGAACTGCCCTTTACCTCCCTGTTACATAGCAGGTTTTGCGAAAGAATGATTCACCCCAAACACATGTAAAGAGGTAGAAAGCAAGCGTCTTTTAGTTGAAATTTTAACAAAAATCTTTCTTCACATCAAAACAAGTAGGTCACATAAACGCCGATGAAGGTTTTACTGATGAGAGTAACACACAAAGGGAAAGAGGTTAGGGATGATAGATGTTTGGTAGCAAGAAGGAGCAAACCATGCCGGAGAACCCGCCAACCACGGACTCTGCAACGTAGTTTGATACCAACTTCACAAACGACAGTCGGAGATTTGATCGCGAATGAGAACATCACGTCTTGGGGCGAGCCACCTGTCGGCCATTAAAACCCTACCGTTTGTACAGTTGTGCTAAACAGCCATATAAGGTCCAAAAACACAAAATACAATAACAAATTTCAACATAACTCACCAGTAAAGTAAAGTAAGTTAGTGTATGAATGTAACGCCTTTACCAATAGTATTGGTTTATGTAAGAGGCAGGACTTCCGAAATTAAACGCCCGTCTCTGATGAGACCGGGCGAACGGGCGGAGAGCCTTGAAAACTCCACAAAACGACACGAGTTCAAGAACAAGAGTTGGATGGCACCAACTGACCTAACGTGGCGCCACAACTCACCAGTGGATCGCAAAATCTCTCTGCACCAACAACGTAAGTTTAGCATTCCTCAACACTTCCAAGGTACCTTTGCGAATGTCGTTTCTGTCAAAGAGTGGAACGTAGACACACATACAAAACAACAACCACAAAAATGGTGTATTTAAAGTCTGAACACCAGGAGTTTTAGTGTTCTTTGGACGTATCGAGCATCACTCCAACGATTCAGCGTTTAGCAGCTTTAACAGTTTAGACACGCTGAATACCCCATAAAAGCGAGGCGTCCGGCAAAGAAAACGGACATAGTAATAAACGTCAACCACCCACAAAATTGAATTTTCTACATCGGTGGAAGATACAGTGACTAGAGTAAAATTTTCACTGCGGCGAGAATGGCAACAATGTGAATCGATGACATAAAAAATCACGGCACTAAGGAATCGGTGAAAAGAATCGAAGTTTGGAGGGAGACTATTTAGATACAAGATACGTCATTGTATTGTACCTGTATTTGAAAAAAATGAAAAGAAACTGTGTTAACATAACTTTCGCAATCTTTTTAAAGCACATTTGTATGTAATGTAAACATTTTACGCCCCAACGACACAATCAAATTTTTCGATCGTATGCACGCGCTCAACCCCCCCCC
>NW_004797493.1:751776-754396 GCF_000002075.1 Aplysia californica | reverse complement strand
CCCCCCCCCCCCCCCCCCCCCCCAAAAAAAAACACAAAAAAACAAACAAACCAACAACAAACAAACAACCCCAAAACAACAACAACAACAAACAAACGCACACCGAAGAACGCCAACATCCACCATAGTGATCTGCTCCCTCTGCCGGTCTGACTGATGAGTCAGTCAGTCTGTCAAATATTTCATCAAATGAACACACGTTTGGAGGGGGAGGGGGAATATTAATGGCTTCAGTACGGAGGTGGATTAAGTGTCCAGAACAATTTCTAAAGAGTGATCCCAACTGTCGATACAAAATGACATGATCCACTACAGAGGAACACGCCAGACTGGTTTTGCTCTATTCAAGATCAAGAATCTAACACCTGCATTGAAATGTGAAATAGTTTAGGTTTAACGCCCCTTTCAACACTATTATATTATTTAAGTGGGGGACCTCCAAGTTTAACGCCCATACCCGAAAAGACCGAGCCAAATGGGAAATTCATGCAAAGTACCTCTCCAAAGAACAAAAGGTCAGGTCAGGTCAGGCTAAGGCCAGAACGCCCGAACCTTATATTAAAGTATCCGGAATTGTATTTAACGATAAATAGAATTGCAATATCCGATTTTCAGTCTTCGAGTAAGCCCTAAGTGAGAACAAATACGTAAACGGACATCTCTATATTTCTCTTTTCTAAAGGAAGAAAAAGAACTTCCGCTCCAATCAAATTCATGCCCCTACAGTTTCCAGCTGATCTATCTACAGAGGACCACAACAAAGTAAGGAGATAGTATGGTTTAAAAAGGTGTTACTCGCACCACGGGCGGACGCCATTATGGACTTGGTCTTTCAAAAGTCTTCTTAATCCTGTGAGGAGAGGCGTGTCCATCCATATCGCCACCGGAACATACAACAGGAACTGCGCCGAAAAAGCAGTTGTGTTGCAAAGTAGATACGAATAGTTAGTGATAAGGGAAAGGTGGAGGGAGACAACAATAGAGAGAGAGAGCGAGAGAGAGAGCGAAAGAATAAGAAAGAGAAAAGAGAAAGAGAGAGAGAGAGAGAGAGAGAGAGAGAGAGAGAGAGAGAGAGAGAGAGAGAGAAAGAGAGAGAGAGATGGCAACAGACTAAAGAGGCAATAACCTATTTGCCTCAGACGGAAATGGCAAATATATGGAAGATAATTACCTTGAGCACTCTCCGCCTACGAACCATCGACATACCGTTGTGTTGGGGCCTTACTTTTTATAACTGGGAACATAGTAAGTCATCGGTACTTTTACAGATGTTTTGAGTATTTACAACACAATTGTCATATTCATTCGTTATGCTAGTTGCACCTCTTATACCCAGTTCTTCGCACGAGCACAATCTCTCTACACCCAACAATTTCCATATTATATTCGTTCTCCAGAAGGTGAGGTGTTCATAGTCTCTCGTACACTATCGACAGAAATCAAATAACTCAAGACGAACCGCACAATCTATGAAATTGAGTAGGAAAGCAAATAGCACAATCCAACCGTTCATTGCATTATGTCATTATTGGTGAACCAAACTCCCCCGTCCTACGTATTTACTAGTTCATGTAACTATTATGACCAATAGTTCTTCCGAACACACGCGGAAATTATATTTTGTCGACGCGTTTCCGAGCGACGTCATTTCCGCTTCCGCTGAAATCCCCGAAGGATCAAGTCGACTCACTCTTGTCGCTTACGATGAATAAAATAAACAGGAGTGGGACTCAAGGGAGGGTGTTGCTGTCAACTGGGAGATGAAGGAGGTGGGGAGGCTAGGAGCGATGTGTGTCCAAAGACTTGTGAGTGTTTGTGTGTGTGTGTGTGTGTGAGTGTGTATGTGTGTTTTAGTGTGTGTGTGTGTGTGTGTGTGTGTGTGTGTGTGTGTGTCTGTGTGTGAGGTTTTCATTGCTCGATACCAACACTGCTACCCCCCCCCCAATCCCCCAACAATTGAGGCCCAGGAAAATACTCCTTTGATATATTATTGTATAGCCATTACAGAAATAAATGGGATTTAAAAAAAAAAAATTTCGACATCCACTCTCTCAACCTTAAAAAACTGTTCAAATCTCGAAAACTATTTATGAAGAGAAAAATGCAATGTATTATTACATCACATTTTACCATTAAAAGATGTATGCCTTACTATCATTAAACTGATATTTTTTCTGCTCCATCATCTAAGGCATTTTTGTCAAACCCAACACAGGTTTTCCATCCTTCACTAATATGGCTTTCATCACTATCAATTGGCCTAAAATTAC
This sequence comes from Aplysia californica, assembly GCF_000002075.1. Classification (NCBI taxonomy): domain Eukaryota; kingdom Metazoa; phylum Mollusca; class Gastropoda; order Aplysiida; family Aplysiidae; genus Aplysia; species Aplysia californica. The sequence goes on along the minus strand of NW_004797493.1, from coordinate 752,126 downwards.
AAAAAAAATTAATTTAGCTCGGTAGACGAAGTAACTGAAGTCGTCACCGGATCAAAAATTAAAAAAACCTTCCACGTGTCTTACCACCTGATGTATTTAATTTACATACATACACTCTTGTATTCATTTATCTAATTTGTTTATTGAATCACCGTTTCCGGTGAACAGTGAGGGTAAGACCAAACACCTTGTTAACTTCAAAATGATTACGTCAACGAATTTATATATTACACCTTTTTTTTTTTTAGATATCTCCCCAAATCAGTGAATTAAAAGTCTTTGTTTCAGTTCCTCTTGAAAATGACGCACGCTTGGATTAAAATAATAATAATAATGATAATAATAATAAT
>NW_004797493.1:744791-749357 GCF_000002075.1 Aplysia californica | reverse complement strand
GGGGGGGGGTTATTGAAGAAATAAAAAGCATACCTACATACAAAATAATATGTGTCTGTGAGAGGGCCAACAAGTTTGTTAGTGGTCATGAATGTGTATGTGCAAGCATAATACATGTATATTACGTGTGTATGTGCGAGCATGCGAGTACTGTGTGTGTGTTTTGTGTGTGTGTGCGCGTGTGTGCATGTGCATTTGTGTATGTGTGTGTACGTGTATGCGTTTGTATATGTGTGTATGCGTGCGTGTGTGCATGTGTGTGTGTGTGTGTATGTGAGTGCGTGTATATTATGTGTGCGCGCGCGTGTGTGTATGTGTGTGTGTGTGTGAGTGTGTGTGTGTGAGTGTGTGTGTATGTGTGTGTGTGTGTGTGTATGTGTGTGTGAGTGTGTGTGTGTGTGTGTCACATGCGTGATACGAGTGCACGTGTGAGCCCGCGCGCAAGCGGGTGCTTACTGTTTGATGAATGCACGTGTCCCCAACTCACCTCTCCATTGCACTGTGTGTAGAAGACATTGAGCGGCATCTGATACATCTCCTGTAGCCGCTGACATAGCTGCCCGAACTCCACTGGCCGCGACACGGACGTCACTCTGAGGGGGGACAGCAATAGGTGGAGTTAAGTTTCAGCTTCAGAGAGAGTTTTAAGGCACTGGCAACACAAATAGATCATCACATAAGAGCTGGCGTGTTTTAGTTTTAGTAGAGGTATTACAGCGCTCGCAACTGCATAAGGTCATATCATATGAGCGCCAGAAGATTAGAGGTGTTACAAGAGAGTAACAAACATAAAAGAAGAAGGAGGGGAGATAAGGACGATAGGTGTTTGATTGGAAATAAGAAGCAAACCACACCAGAGCACCCGCCAACCACCCACCAGCGTGCTGGCGACTTAAATTAGAGGTGTTACAAGTAACACACACAAAAAGAAGAAGAGATATAGTTTCGGTAAGAGTTCTAAGACATTTGCAGCACAACTAGATCATAATAGAACAGTTGGAGATTTAAAATTAGAGATGTTACAAGAGAGTAACAAACACAAAAAGAAGAAGAGATGTTGCTTCGGTAAGAATTCAACGTCATTTGCAGAACAATTAGATCATAGAAGTGCAGAAGACTAGAGGGGTTACAAAAGGTAACAAACACAAAAAAGAAAGAGGAGACTCATTTTTTTAAGTAAGTTTGTTACGGCATTTGCAACGTAATAAGTGTCGAAGATTAAAAGTGTTAAAAGAGAGTAGCCAACACAAAATGGAGTAGAAATAAGGAGGATAGATGTTTGATTCATTGCTAGGAAAGAAAAGAAGGAGCAAACTACACAAGAGCACAAGCCGAGCACCCACTAGGACGAGTAGACATCGGTCAACATATTTATTTGATGGATGACAATCACAAGTGCCAACTGGCTTATTACAACAACAATTGTTGCTTTTTTTTTTCTTTTTTCAAAATTATAGACCCTGACCTTTCCGGACCCCCCTTGAAACGCGCTTTTCTTGAATCAAGACTATTTCTATAATACAACAACGGGAAATACCCGATTAATATCCGAAAACCGTAAAATCGGCACCTCTCAACAATAATTGACCACCTAGACGATTGCCTGCAAGACAGACGAACGATGGGAAAGCAGGATAGATGCAAAGGTAACACAGCCTAAAAAATAGCTACACACACACGTGAGAAAAAGATTCCTAAAAAAACGGAGCGGTAACGACAGACGGAAAGGGTAGGAGAGGAAGCAATATGGTCTGGAAAACAGGAATAGAAACAAATATTCAATCAAAACTTTTCTGATCCCCAAAAACAAAAGGAGTAGAGGTTAAAAAAAAAAAACCCTTGCATTTTTTCAACCACTTGTGTGAAAGCCGAGAACGGGAAATGACGTGAAAAAGATATAAGATATTAAGACCCTAATTTCTCCACGGGGATCAATAAAAACGGATATTATTCAATTACAAAATGTACATATTTATTTAAAGTATACCTATTTTCAAATATTTCTTATCTATTTGTTTATTTATGGATACCTGAAAAAAAAAGGATTCAAATAACAGAGAAGCCCTCTTCAGCAAACCCTGCTTCTTACTTGAAAAAACGAAAGAATATTTTACACGTGCTCTAGATTTGCAGCCGACAGACACGAGAAAACCGCGGTCTTGGCGTCCTCAATCGATTCCAAGGCAACATTTGGCAGCCATACAGGCCAGTTCAGGTCTGCTCTAATTGTCCAAAAACAAAAAAACAAAAAATACACAAACAAACAAAAATACCACTATTATTCAGCCCAGAAGTTATGTTCATGCTTTTATTTGTTTGTTTGTTTGTTTGTTTTGGGTAACGAGAAGCATACTGACACAATAACTACAATTTATTTCAGGAAAAAAGCCAGATAGAAAAGAATTTAAGGAAAATGCAGAAGTAGGAACTCTTGAACGCCCCCCTTCAACTATCCACATACTTGAATGAAAGCCTGACTACAAGAGAAAAAGCAACACAACAAAAACAAAACAAAACAAAAGCAGACAAGAAGTTGGCAGGTGTGTATGCTTCGCTTGTCAAAGGAACCTGTACAGGGGAAACTTGTTGGGCTGGTTGATATTTGCTTCGTACTGTGTGTGTTTGTGTGTGTGTGCATATTGTGTGTGTGTATGTGTGTAAGTGTGTGTGTGTATGTGTGTGTGTAAGTGTGTGTGTATGTGTGTGTGTGAGTGTGTGTGTAAATGTGTGTATGTGTGTAAGTGTGTGTGTAAGTGTGTGTGTATGTGTGTGTGTGTGTGTAAGTGTGTGTGAGTGTGTGTGTATGTGTGTAAATGTGTGTGTATGTGTGTGTGTGTGTGTGAGTGTGTGTGTATGTGTGTGTGTGTGTGAGTGTGTGTGTGCGTGCAGGCGCGCGCGTGCGCGATATGATCATGATGTTGGTTTGTTACATAAGCAAATAATACTGTCCTTGACGCGGTCCATTAAGTTTTATGAGATACACAACAGCGTGCTCTGCGTGTACACAAAGCTAACAACAACAACAAAATAAGCTCTTATGTCAAACATCAGCTCTTGGGTCATGATACTTTACATTTCGTTGTGTCATGTCTCGGGAACTTTTTAAAAAATGCAAAGCTGTTTACTGAAGAGAGAAATCGCCAGCTCTAAGCAACCACATCAACGTATTTACGTGTGTGTACTTCAGTTTCCCTATACCGCTTCTTATTTTAGATAAGCACGTGATCACCCACAAGAGGGGCGAATGTAACTCCGAATGTTTTCATCTACATCCGATTTGGGCTCTCTCAACTGTGAACTTTCCGAAGGTCTTACATTCTTTCAAAATGCTACGTCGTCTTCAAAGAGTAAGGTCATGAAAAGAATATGAACGATGCCTCATCAGAGGGAATCACCACAATATTGCTCGATGCGTCATACTAACGTTCAAGGCCGTGGCAGGACATTACCAGGCACGAGACCATTAAAAAAAAACGTGTAGACAAAAAATGTATTTAAAAATGAATCAGAAAAGAGGGAGTTCGGGAAACAACTTTCGAGAGTTGTCGTTCGGTTGGATCGACTCGAGATCAGCCTGGTGAGATGGTGACACAGAGTGAAAGCGTTGAGTCTCGCATAGTATACTTCTTTAAAAGCTACTCGATTCGACTTTGGAGAAAAAAAAAACAGCATGCGAATTGTAAGGTTCCTTTTGGCGTAGCAGATTTTGAGTAAAGCACAACAGACCACCAACCAACCACACGCTCCTTCTCTATCAAGCATCGTTCATTCTCCTATCTTTTCCTTCTTTTCTAAGTACGTTACTCACTGGTAACACATAACTTCCACAGTCATGTGACCTGACTGTGTTGCAAATGCCGTAAAACTCGTACTAACACAGGCAACTGATTTGAACGGTTCGAGGGGGGGGACGGGGGGAGGGGGGCGCAGATATTTCCAAAAGACTAAAAAAAAAGGACTGTCATGACAAAAAAACAATTATGAACTCGTCCGAGATTTGCGCCTCATTCAACACAGTGATGCTATTCAAAATCCTTCTATTTAACTCTTATCATATATACGACGGGGTTAAGTATGTAAAGTGCAAAGTAAGCTTCTCAAACAACACAAATTCCGGACAACTACAGTTTGTCCACTCGGCTGACAGCGTACAGACGCGATTTCGAGGTAAATACTGTCCAGACAAACGGTCACATTCCCATTATAAGCTTTTACAAAGACACCACCCCGAGTCATTCGTCAAATGCATGAACTACAAAAAGGTTAAAAAAAAAACAGGGAGGAGAATAAATATTCAGGTACACTAAACGTCCACTATAATATTATAACGATAGAAAGTACATTATAGAACTCACAGACTGTCTTGCCGAAAGTGCAGAAAAGTCGTGATTTTGACCTTACCATGTGAACATGTCACTCCAACCGTTATCCCCCCCCCTCCACTTTCTCTCTCTCTCTCTCTCTCTCTCTCTCTGTGTGTCTGTCTGTCTGTCTCTCTCTCTCTGTGTCTGTCTGTCTGTCTGTCTCTCTCTCTCTCTGTCTCTCTCTCTCTCTGTCTCTCGCTCT
>NW_004797493.1:740672-742603 GCF_000002075.1 Aplysia californica | reverse complement strand
GCTAACAATAATGAGAGAGGAGACTGACTTCGGAGTACAGAAAACGGTGGCGGAGCGTTAGTTCACGTAAAACACACTATCAGCTGATCACACAAGACCACTGGCCAACCACCCACAAGATCGAGGTTAACGAGCCAGGACGAGACATTACTCTTTATCCTTTCTCTGAATGGCGTACAGTGTGACTTAGAAAGGGCGCCCATTGGTGAAAGGCATTATCGGATCGAATCGTATCAGATGGGCAATGGCGCTGGCCTGAGCACATCACACACCGATTTGACCTCGACTCGGGTTACTTGACTGGTCCTGCGAGCAAACCAAAGACCTGGCCTCGTTAAGTTGCGTGGCACGTACTAGCCTTGTGAGTAGCTATTGGGCACCAATTTTTGTAATTTAATGTAGCTATTTTTACATCCCCTTCGACACGGGTCTCCTGCGTGTGACAGCAATGCGCCCAAACACTATACCACAGACGACGGTCTGCTAGTCGTGACTCCATCAAACAGCATCCGACCGCAATCTTGAAAATCAATCATGTTTGACGTTTTAACGGATTTAGCCACAATGTACCATAACCGTAGCGTTTGCTCTCAACTGTATCAGACCATATCAAATAGGGATCAGAAAAAAAACGCTTTTCAGTAAGCACTTGGCTTCACTACAGTCTTTCAAACACACAAGGAGAGTGCGCAACACTAGATGGCTACACGGATATCAGCCCATAAGCCACCAAGCGTGACCTAGCGATAGAGGACAAGACCGATCAGAAACAACGTGACTCAGCGAGAATGTGACGTCGAGATCACAGCAGCACATTAGACAATACAATTGCAGTATTATACACATCTGCATCGATTGTTTCCACTTACGAGAAAATAGCTCAATTAATGACTGAGAACACAATGAACGGGGAAGTGACAAAGCAAATCTCTGCTAGGCAACCGGTTCCGGGATGTAGATTTAGTAGTGCTAATCCGGGATCAAACAAGACGTTTTTGTTTTATACAAAATGAAAAAAGTGAACTTGAAAGAAGACTGTAGTAGTAAAGAGCATAGACGCAGACTGAAAAGACAGCAGCCGTCCCATGGAAAAAGGCAGCTTATATACAAACCAAACCCCATTTTCTTGACGCCAAGAGTCGCTCAAAATAAAAAACAGAACTAGATCTATCAACTTGCTTCAGTTGGACTAGATTTGGGACATGGGGTGTCTTTCTAAACGGGGAAAAAGAGGGAAGGGGCTGAAAAGGCACAGCAGAAAGAATGGGTGGGTTAGGGTGGAGTCAAAAAGTGGGGAAAACCCAATGATAACAGGATACGCCCAATTCAAATGGAAGGAAGTGAATAACAGGTATTTCGACAAAATAACACAGGTAGAGGAGGCATATGAAGTCAGGGTGGACGGAAAGTACAATTTACTCACCTTTTCTCTCCCCCAAATTCACACTTGACTTTCAGCTCCGTTCGTTTCTGCAGACAAAGAATGAAAGGTTAGTCTTCCAGCGACACAATGTGAGAATAACAATATGACAAGAAAAACAGATGACGACTGCAACAACTTAAATGTAAACCTCAACACTTTACACCCACATTGACACTATTTAGGTAATTTAGGAAATGGGCTGTTTTGAGTCTACCTATCAAGGCCAACCCAGTTTGAGAGGGATACAACGTTCCCAAAGACAGACAAATATACTCCATAAAATCCTCTACACTTTGAAATCGAACACACAGCTTGTTCAAGCGATGGCCAAACGCCTCCCATTACACCAAAAGAAGCCCACCTAACGACCGCTGTGTCCTTAGCTAGAAAGTTCAAGTTTTTATTAACGCACGTTTAGAAAAGTATAGTGTTCAAATATCCACGTATGTCACTTGAGAAAAAGGAAAGTGCACGTAAATTCACATGTCCAAAAAAACGGGGGGAGGGG
>NW_004797493.1:737544-739633 GCF_000002075.1 Aplysia californica | reverse complement strand
AGTTAGACACAGACAAACAGACCGACAGACAGACCGACAGACAGACAGACAGACAGAAAGACAGACAGACAGACAGACAGACAGACAGACAGACAGACAGACGGACAGACTGACCTGCAGAGCGTGTATGGCCACCTGGCGGGCATGCTTGTTGCCCATACTGAGACCTCTCTTGAGATCCCTCGTAATCGAGGCCACCACGTCTTGAATGCCAACATCGTTGTCTGAAACAAAACAAAGCAAAATTACTTTTAGTCACGCAGATCATTCATTTTAATATGGCAACTACTGAGTTGAACGCTTTTAAGGACAAGCGGGCTAACCCAGAGTTCGGGGGTTTCCAGAAATCTTGGATTACACCAAAAGTGGGCATTACCCTACCTACAGAAGAAGTTTGGCTTCAACGGCGAGTATATTTGGTTATAGAGAAAGCGCTCCATGTCTTTAAAAAAACAACTGAACAAGGGGCAAAAACTTTACATTCGATTTTCTCAAAACAACATTTAAAAGCGACCAAAATGTTGTTCAGAGGCAAGAACACGGCGAGAAGGGCATTAGGATAGCGATTGCACCAAATTATTTAATGAAACCATCAACAAAATTTGGATTAGTTAAAACGTGAGCTAATTCAGCGCTGCAGCTGACACGGCTAATACAAGACTGAGACAAAAACAGTATCACGTCATAAATGTCGAAATATTGAAGAAAAAAAACACGCTTTCCAATTCCGAAATCCAGCTAATAACATGGTTTTTTTAAATTTTTATTTCAAAGCACAACGCAGAGCCTAACAAATACACCTCACTCAGAGTGCACATTAGGACAAAAACGACAAAGAAGAAATAAAAGTCACTAACACCAATAGACCACCCGTACGACCATAAAAAAAACGTCATAACAGCAAAACGAAGTACGTCTGCACATAAAACGTACTGAAATAAAAGTTAAATGAAGCAGAAGAAAAATGGAGGAAACCATGAAGCACCTGAGGCGTACGCTTATATCCAACTCGCCGAATCACCCTGACCGATTCTGGAATTCCGGTTGGTCAGAACACATTGTCTTATCAGCCGAAAAATTACAACAACAAAAAAGTATGTGTCAAATCTCAACAAAATTTTAAAAAATATCATTCGGAAATCGGCCTGAACGACACGTACTACTTACTACTACACATACTTTGTAATAATTCTGGGGTCCCATCAATGAATATTAGGAAGGTCGGTAGGTAGGTAGATAGGTAGGTGGGTAGGTAGGTAGGTAGGTAGATATGTGGGTAAATAGGTCAGTTGGTATGCAGACAATAAAAACTAGATACACAGACAAACAGACGCACAGACAGAATTATAGAAGAAAGAGGTAGTGTTATGTAGCGCTTCGATTCCCTTCACGGGTTGTCGCACCGGCTGGGAAGGCGATTAATTAGCACATGGGAGCGACCAGGAGAAAGGGAAAAGGTTACGATCACTGCTGTAAAATGAGACCGTTGACTGCGAAATAAGCACCCCACAATATCCTGGTTCAGCTTACCCTGCCAATAGACGCAGTTCTTTACTCCTCGAAAAGGGAGTAGTAGCTAATAAATACCGGTAGGAGAGTAATTTTGTACGCCTGGATGTGTGACAGATGAAGGCGTCGACTGAATGCCGTATAGTGCAACCTTAGAATTATTTTTTTTAAAGCATGTTGGCTTGACTTTTCAAAACTGCATCATTTTTTTATTTTTTTTTACAGAAAATGTCTGTTTGAGAGACTGTTACGTTCCGTTTGAGTTATGAGAAGCTGAAGCACATCGGCACTTTGAAGGTCATTGTAATGTTTGACAAGAGCGCTAAACGGACAGGCAAAAAAGACTGACGAGTAGAAAAGGCAGGAGCTACTAGTGACACCCTCCCCAAAATGTGTGTGTGTGTGTGTGTGTGTGTGTGTGTGTGTGTGTGTGTGTGTGAGTGTGTGTGTGTGTGTGTGTGTGTGTGTGTGTGTATGTGTGTGTCTCACACTGTTATCTTACATCTGAACTAATAAAGGGAGAGAGAGACAGAGAGAGAGAAACAGAGAGAGAATGAGAGAGAGAGAGAGAGAGAGAGAG
>NW_004797493.1:733341-735010 GCF_000002075.1 Aplysia californica | reverse complement strand
TCCCCCTCAAGCACTCAAATATACTAAAATTAGATCGCGGCCGTTGTCAACGTCCGCGTTCTGCGATAACGCTTACACGTCGTTCACTGAACGCGAGAAGAATGTATGTCAAAGTAGGTACTACAGGCACATTTGTATGTTATTTTACAAAATTGCATTTCTTAAAACTGCAGTCAAAATTGCATGAGACTACCGCCTATTGTCGAGGACAAAAAAAAATGTTATCTTACTTTCTTAGATGTACATCTTACACAGTGTCACTATAATGTAGTTTTTGTTTTGTTTTGTTTATTTTTAACCGCAAGGGGAGGGGGGGGGAGGCAGGAAAGGAAAACGGTCGCTTGTCCAGGTGATTGTCTTTATAGATATGGCCGTTAGAGCAGCTGCGACTGTATATGAAAATGTCACCAGGATGACATTAAAAACAACAGTAAGACTTAGTAAAAGCTGCTGGTTTTGCGTATCACTCCTGTTTCTAACCAAACTGACAACCAGTAGCAAAGTGAATTAAGACTCATTTCTCGACACATCTGCACAGCTGGGCTTCATGGTGTTTCAAGTAAAACAGGATTTTGATAATTTCCCATTCTGCAATCACAGGGATCCCTCCAGACAACTCAATACAATTTTATGGCTGCTCTTTTAAGACTGAAAAATTGTAGGTGTTTTTACCCCCCCCATTTTCACTCATATGAGTACTTCACACAACCTTCGGTTAGAACAATGCACACGCGATTTGTGCTGTCATTAAGTATGGATAGTACAGCACAGATATTTCAGCATTTTCCTTCTCTAGTTTAACAAGGGTTGTTTGTTTTTGTTGGGTTTTTTTTTTTCACAGAAAAAGTTAAACGCTGTTGGCAGGATTCGAACCTGCGAAGGAACAAAGTCCCAATGGATCTTAAGTCCATCGCCTTAACCACTCGGCCACAACAGCTGTAGTAATAACTGCACTCTAAACATATATATAATCATCATCCCACACCGGCACTATCAGGGACATAGAATGGCAGAGGTAAAAATCTTGAAGCTTCCTAGTCGGACTCTTTAAAATACCAACGAAAGCAAGCCAATCGATCAGCAGCGCAGGCGTGCCCGCGTAACCGTAAAAATAGTTCTGGAAAACACAGAAAGCCAGCTTCAGTTTCGGTTTCGGTTTCAGTAAAAGATTCGCAAGATATCAGCCTCACTGTGTTGGTACGATCAGAAAACATATGACAGCTCAATGGATCACCATCGCCAGGATAGAATAACATACCCTAGAGAACCATTTTACGTCTGACTGGACCTTTGTGGTGTCGTATACCCGCAACCATTGCAGCACGAGGCGCCAAGATATTCGTTACTGGACCTTTCACGGGCGAGGGTGAGTTGAACACTGCACAACATAAACACGAACTAGAATTAGACCTCTCGTTTTGTCCATTGTATATATATTGGTAGCATTATGTCCTTGCACCTCTGTGTAAAAGTTTGAATTAACCCTCGCCTTTGATTTCATTCCCTGAGCATTTTTCCTCCTATTTTAATGTAGGTATTTTACATACCTATTGACACAATATTTTAGATCATAATATATCATAGGAGGCGGACTTCCACTCTACCTGTCAGGGTCAACCCAGGGCTGAAAGGGGGGAGGGGGGATAGATATAATATATTACAATAAATA
>NW_004797493.1:728726-731253 GCF_000002075.1 Aplysia californica | reverse complement strand
CCTACACACACACACACACACACACACACACATACACACACACACACACACACACACACACACACACATACACGCTCGCCCAATAGACACACTTTCGATCATTAGGAAGCAAGATTCGACTCCGTCTATTACGCCCAAATCTGGGCAGAGAGGGACACAAGGTCTCAGCAGGAAGACCGATATACATGTACTCGATAACTATTCTCCCCACAAGGAAATCGAACTCGATTCTTCCTTGCGCGACGGCAAAGCGCCAAACTATTACATCACATGCGTCGGTTCAGGACTGAGGCTATATTGATATTTCCTTTCGCCTAATGATGTCCCACGAACACGAATACTGAAACATCGGGCCTCCAATTTCTAGAAAAACATTCTACCTCTATGATCTCATTCATACGAAAACTTTCCTTTACACGTATTTTCCCTCTATACCTACGTCAGACAACAAGTAACACCCAGGCCATTTTGATAGACACCAATGATTCGTCTTGACGTCATAGAAACACGTGTGGGCCGCAGAAGGCTGGACAAAGACGATACCCTAAATAAAACTGTTCCTCGCAACCACAAGTTCTAAGTTTTTTAAAAATAGAATACGTGAAAAGTCAAAAGCGTTTAATCTAAAGGACTCTTTCTGCAGATACAACAAAAAATAACCTGTTTACACCAAAAATCGGCTGAAGTACCCATACCTAGTGTAAATTATATGTTTGTTCTTTTCAAAAAACGAGTTCAGTAATATTTTAACACAAAAAGGTGCCTTCTGACCCACTCGCCCTTTCGGCTGCAATCAAACCAACACTCCCCATGCTCCATGTTAATGTGCGCCAGGTTCACAACCAGGATAGAACAACGGCTGCACAAGTAAGGAATGTGCAGATATCTCCGGGTTTTCCCCACATCTATCTCGAGGTGGGCACAATGGCCCCGGCACACACGGCTGACACACTAAACAAACGGCGAGTTGGAGAGCAATGTTATCTCATTCCTTAGATATCTCGCAGCCCCATCGCTCATCCCAGAGAGAGGAGTTCACTGCCACCTCCGTGCCGCCACTCAGCTGAAACAGAATACTCGGGAGTCAGATAGCAGGACACACACTGTGGTCATTATCTCCCGAGACGTGCTTCGGTAAACGACAAACTTTTTCGGTGTCAGTATTTTACGCCCTCATCAACACAGTTTGGACTATTCAGAGGCGGGCCGATTCCACCCTGCCTGCCTGTCAGGGCTAACCCAAGCTGAGTGGGATACAGCATCCCAGCAGACAGACAGAGAAACTCGATAGTAAACTTACTTTCCCCCGCGAGAACCGAACTGACGTCTTCTGCGTGCATCAATGAAGAACTTTACCAACCACGAAACCACATACACATGTTCGACAATCTTTGTGCGAGAAAAAAATATAGGCTTAAATCTCGCGGTTACCAGACAACCGTAGACACTATGCACACCAAGACAGGTTACAAAATACCTTTTGTTGGAAAGTTAGGAAGGTACGTACGCAAGAGGAGGCAATTTTTTTAATAGATTTTTTCCAGAGCACATTCATTTGACGAAGTCATTCATTAATAACTTTGGAAGTGATAATCTCGTGCATACTGTTTTAAAGTTGAAAGTGAGTGGTTGGCAGGCGCTCTGGTGTGGTTTGCCCCTTTTTTCCTCTGTCAAATAATATGGTCCTAATGCTACTCTCTAATAGTAACATCTCTGACCTTCGGCATTCAAATGACTTATTTTTGTTGCAAATGCCGTGCACACCTTACTAAAGATAAAAACTGAAAGGTTGAAAAGAACAGAAATGAAAAAAAAAAAATAGAAATGGCTAAACGGGCCAAAAACAGTTTTGGTTTACAACATAATATTTGACTTTTGAAAGAAAGTGCATGAAAAAACACACCAATTTCCTTAAGCGTGCATAAATCAGTCTTAAGTTGCATAATCATTCTGATCATGTTTGCAGTAACGCCATCATCTATTGAACTATTGAGTTGCCAGTTCACTGCAACGAACATTTGGGAAAAGGCTTGACTGAATGAACCGAGCCAACCTTTCTAATTGTATTGGCCAAGACGTTTCTGTAAAACTAGTTTACATCAAAGCTGATAACAAGCACATCTTTTGCATCCAGCAAGTTTAAATTGATTCTCAGTTCTGTTACAGGTAAAACTTGTATGTTTACCTGCAATGCTTTTTACGTAACACCTCTTGCGTGCAGAAATGAACATATTTATATATATAAAATTAACCCAACTCAAATGGGTTGAACGACCCTCCCGGCACACAAAAACGAATAGATCTAAGATAAGATAAGATAAGATAGTACTTTATTATCCCAGAGGGAAACTTTCCTTGGCTGTACAGGACCATAAAAACACATGCAGGTATACATTAAAAAAATTAAATCATATATATTACTCTCATTAAAATTCAATATGAAAGGAGAAGTAAAGCTGACAAAATGTACATTTACATTAAATGCATCATTCAACCACATGCAGGAATTTAAATACTAGACCTTTGG
>NW_004797493.1:726006-727529 GCF_000002075.1 Aplysia californica | reverse complement strand
AACAGGATGTCATGTCACTGGTCTGCTGATACCACACTGAAAACATAACAGCGAGTTTGCGTGGCTATGCATTGGTCTGCCGAGAGTGAGTTTGTTTATGGTGAACTAGCGTGGCAAATGATGCCTGAACAAATTGTATGCTAAAATCAGCCAACAAAACTTTCCAATCTCAAAGAGCAGACAACCTTGTCAAATTATTTTATTAAAATAAAAACTTTGCAATTTGTGTAGTAGAGGCCGTGATTATTCTCATATTTCATGATTCTACTCAATATGTATCTTTTAATCCCAAATCTGGGGAGAGAGAGAGAGAAAGAGAGAGAGAGAGAGAGAGAGAGAGAGAGAGAGAGAGAGAGAGTACTCAACTCCATGAAAAGCGCCTCAATTTTCAAATACACAAACGTTATTCAGATCCCGTGTTTCGTAACAACTTCACAATGTGAACTATTATTGTCCGCTGTCGGGCATAAAAAGTTGACATTCTTTTGTTGGCTGTGTTATCTTTCATTTTGTTGAACGCACAAAATGTGTACCGCATCATTTTCTTCATTTTGTGGTTTCTTTTTCCAACAAATGAACAGGATTTGCTCTAAACATTACCACTTTTAAACTGTTAGAGGGAAGAACACAAGATCGGCATATTCGTATTCGTCATCTAACGGATCGTTTTCTTCCTGCCACTCAACAGCCAGAGAGCTCGGGTGACGAATTAGAACACAGGGTGTGCATTCACCATCGGGTCACAATTGTACAGCATTGCTTAATAATGTATTAATCGCAGAATGGAATGAAACACCACCGACAACCAAAAATTTTTCTTACTCGATTTATGCGATGTCGGATACTCGCCATCATCTAAGTTCGAGCACACAAAAACTCATCACTGGACTTTTTATCTTATGGATGGGGGTATGTTGAGCACTGTTCGGTGTATACTCAAGAACTCGGATTAGACCACGTCTTTTATTCAACATATCATTCTGTTGGCAATGTGTCCACGCACCTTTCTGTAAACCCAGACACAGTTTAATTTCAAACGCATTTCTCTAAATGAAGAGCACAGTTTTGTATAATATGTACATGTAAAATGTCTATTTGACGAGCGGAGAAAAGCTCGACACAGCAGCTCCGAGAGGCAGAGTTAATGCCGCGGAGAACCCGCATGATTGTGTATATTTTGTAAGCGACAGTGCTACATCTGACCTACAAAGCAAACAGGTCTGGCAATCACAGGCAACGCGGCGATGGGTGGACTGACGGGGTCAACACAATCGTCTCTTGCTGCCTCAGGACAGCCGGAGGTTGAAATATTATACTAAGATATTAATACATGTAAACTTATGTCTGTTCGCTTCATTTCTACTTTCATTGCCTTGGCACAGATACTAAAAGCTGTCTGAGCTCTGCTTTCTTTCCTTTTCTTTTCTCTCATTCTCTGTATGTGGGGACGAGTCACCTTCCCTTTCTCTTTCTTTATGAACCACCCCCACCCCCTCTATTTATCTCCCCCTCCCCCCCCGCTA
>NW_004797493.1:720917-723877 GCF_000002075.1 Aplysia californica | reverse complement strand
CAGACAGACAGACAGACAGACAGACAGACAGACAGACAGACAGACAGACACACAGACACACAGACAGGCACACAGACAGATACACAGAGACAGAGACTTGGACAAAGAGACAGTGACGAACGACAAGTTCGCATTTTAAAATAAATAGGATGTTCATGTTCCAAAAATGTCAGCCTGTCCGTCATACTTTATGGCACTTCTCAAAACAGAAACAACCCTGACCATTTTTACGTAGAGTGCGTGCACTTTTAAAAGTTAATAAAAAGTCGCATAACAATACAAGTCTGCCTGAGGCCATGAGAACTGTATTAGGCGCTCAAGTGACAAATGAGAAAACGGGTCGTGCGTAACATTACAAGCAGCCGTGGTGCATAAGTCAAAAAGGACATCGCCGCTCGAAAAGGACAATATTTATCATATATATAATATTATATAAATCATATATGATATATGGGTTGAAGGGGATAGTGGACTGCTCCCCGACTTAACCTTTTAAAAAAAATTAATATGTTTTACAACAGACAAAGGTAAAAACAATAATAAAACCAAGGCGTACCGATTTTCGCTGTTGGCTCTCCTGCATTCTTACATACACACTATAGATAGATATAGATCTATATAGTTTTGCCTGGTGCTAGAGGAATTAAGACTAGGATCATTTCAAACTGTGGTGCAAAACTACTAACATCTCTAATAGCAGGCGCTTATATTACCTACTTGTGTTGCAAGTGTGGTAAAACTCGTACTAAAATGAACCCTTTCCAATATTATTTTATTAAAAGTAATTTTTAAATTTCGTTGTTTTTTTTTAAATTTTGTAGCCGTTACAGTTGTATTCCATCAAGGAGACAGCGTCGATGTAAATACATCAAACGAATAATAAACCTACCTGCCACCCTTTAGCCATTGTAAAAAGGAACACGTTTGGTTGGATACATTAATGATAGCATTGAAAAATATTTGAAGGCTTTAAATGACTTAGTAAATTTTATACCCCCATCCCCAACGCGCGCACACACACACACACACACACACACACACACACACACACACATACACACACACACACAAACACACATACACACACACAAACAAAAGTACACACAAACACACACATACACACACACACACACACACACACACACAAACACACATACACACACACAAACAAAAGTACACACAAACACACACATACACACACACATACACACACACATACACACACACAAACAAAAGTACACACAAACACACACATACACACACACACACACACACCAAACACACGCATACAGAAAACATCTTTAACAGTGTATATTAATTGCGTGTTCATAAAACTAAATGCATTTGAGCGCTTTTTAACGTGCTATCGTTCCTGCTCTGCGTTGTGCACGTCTATGGAACGTGCGTTGAACGCTCGGGTGAACAAATTGTCATACGCCACTGCGGCTGAAATCCACCACTGAGATCAGAGCACTGGTCGGGCCGTTCCGCCATAGCACACCTGTTGCTGACAGGAGAAACTCAGAACAGGTTGAACCTGTGGTTGGTTTTTTTGTTGTTTTTCTTGTTGTTTTTTTTTGGCTGCAGTTGTTATGTTTTTGTGAGTGTGTTGGGGGGGGGGGGAGTCTGTTTGCTAGCGTGTTTGGTGCAAACGAGCAAAGGACGCGTAATTTATTTATGGCAGTGTTAATTGTCTATCTGCCTGCATCGTGTTTGACTGTAGCTGCAAACGATAGCAGTCATTTGGCAAATTTTGTAACTTTACCTATAAAGCCCTGCCTCGTGGGTGGTAGCTGGGCGCTACTAGTGTACTGGTAGGTTATCCTTTCTTTCAATTCTTTCCCTGGTGTTTTCTGTATGTCTGTAGTGCATGGCGTTCTCTACTAGTAAAGTACGCTATGCTGTAGTGCCTTTCCGCTACATAAAATGGCTATCATGAGCGTCAGTGGTGTTGTGGTTAGACTCCCAGTCCCTGCTGGTAGAAGACGTGGGTTCGATTCCTTCATTGGTCAATTATTACATCGAGTATCTCCGTCTTTCTGCAGGCGTTGGCCCTCACAGGCAGAGTGGAAGGAGACCGCCTCTATAATATGTCAAAGAGGGTGTCCAATCAATGACATTCACTCTCTAAACGGCACTTATCATATTGATGGGCTTCTCTTTGCTGAAACAAAACAACAACAACGAAAAAAAAAGAAAAGGAAAGAAAAGGCTAAGCAGTGTGGACTCAGCTTTATAGGGAGCTAAATTTCCGTGAGCACTGAGTAAATCGTTTAACTGAGAAGGAACAGAAACTTTTGATGGGCTCCTTTCTGTTGGCTACGAGTTCAAAGGATATCCATCGTTAAACCCAGTCATGGCCATTGATTGGGAGCCGGCCGTTTTAAAGACTTCCATGTCAGATCAAAAGCACAATAAAATGCCACAGATGGTTAAACAGTAGAAATTCGAAGGAGACTAGATCGATGTATGAATACATTGCACACTAAAGGTTTCAGAATCCCAAAAGTCTCTTCGTACAACATTTCCGTTCGGCAAACAAATGGCAGGACGATGGTCTAGATTCGATGTAGAAACAATATATATAAGCATGGTCTTTTGTTTGTAGTTTTCAATTTTTCAATATTTTTTTTTTAATATTCAAAGAAATTAAAGAGGAGAAATAGGAAAGGAGGAGCAAAACACCCCACCTGAAAAGGGTGAAAAAAGAAAAGAAAGACAATGACACAAAGCATCTCAGTGTTTCAAACATTTCGTGGTTGACCAAAATCCCACCACTGCCCCAGAGATAAGTTGTTTTTTTTGTTGTTGGTTTTTTTTTGTTCGTTTTTCGTTGTTTTGCTTTGTTGTTTGTTTGTTGTTGTTGTTGTTTTTTTTAGGGGGGAGGTCCTCAAGGAAACAAATTAGGGGGAGGTGGGGTGGTGGTTGAGCTCCGCGTCGTCATCTTTGAAGGGGCGACG
>NW_004797493.1:719376-720646 GCF_000002075.1 Aplysia californica | reverse complement strand
AGACATCGCATGGTAGCTCATGGATTCTCTCTCTCCCTCTCTCTCTCTCTCTCTCTCTCGTTTGTGTGTGTGTGTGTGTGCTCGTGTGAGTGGAAGGGCGTTAGGTGCGCTAGCACCTCAACTTGCATTCATTTGACATACACCCAAGTAGAACAAAAACGTGCAACACTGCACCCGATAGCCACTCCTCATCCTTCCTCCACCCAAACGCAGGCACTTATCCTTGGAACGGCAATGTCAACCAACAAACAAAGCTAGGAAATTATGGCCCAATAGAGTGTCTCGACCCCAGTCCCAGATTTCCTTGCTGCAGTAGGGTCGGGAAATGGGCTTCGAAATCAGTGGGATTATAAATTGTACCGTAGCACACCAACACGACATTCAATCTTTCACAAGGTTGGACAGCGCACCTGGACATCAGGAGTCAAGTGAATAGGTGACATAAGTACATTTGGTCAATCACATCAGCTGTCTTTCCCTCTTTCTTTCCCTTACCCTTTACTTTGTTCCCAATGGCCTGCCCTCTAAATTACCAATGCTCCTTTTTAAAGATGCAATTGTAGACGTTTTACACCCCCGTCAACATTAGTTCGATAATTTGGGAGGCAGGTTGCTTCGATCCTGGTTGTGAGGGACGGCATAGGCAGCGAGGGATGTACAACGTGCCAACAGAAAGACGGATATACTCAATAAGAATTACCCCCCCCCCCCAAAAAAAAAAAAAAAGTGAATCCACTTCTTCAAGATGAGACGACGAAGCCCCCTAACCGCTAGCACAATCTTTGCCACTACACCACAGACGCAGGTCAATATTCCTAGAAGGGCAAACAGCTCATATATAAGACCAAAAATAAATAGTCCCAAACTGCAAACAAGGAATAAGACATGGGGCAATTGTAACGATATCCATCCAAATCTAATTTTGTGAATTGGCAAACAGGGCATAAAAATAATGCACTTGTGTGGTCTGCGCTTAATGCTGTGCTCAACACTACACGGCTATTTAAGAGGAGGGAGCTCCCACTTTAACGTTCATATCAAAGGGATTTAAGAGCAGATGAAGAGAATTTCG
The DNA here is from genome assembly GCF_000002075.1 of Aplysia californica. Taxonomy (NCBI): domain Eukaryota; kingdom Metazoa; phylum Mollusca; class Gastropoda; order Aplysiida; family Aplysiidae; genus Aplysia; species Aplysia californica. The sequence continues at coordinate 719,574 of NW_004797493.1, read as the reverse complement.
AATGTACAATTCGAAGACTTGAGCTAGGACCATCACATCAAAACCCAGCATGAGGTTAACTTTGCCCACGTAGCCCCCGTAAAAATGAGAAGCATATATCTATTTTTCTTCTCCTTCTTCTTCTTCTTCTTCTTCTTCTTCTTCTTCTTCTTCTTCTTCTTCTTCTTCTTCTTCTTCTTCTTCTTCTTCTTCTTCTTT
>NW_004797493.1:714343-715699 GCF_000002075.1 Aplysia californica | reverse complement strand
GTGTGTGTGTGTGTGTGTGTGTGTGTGTGTGCGTGCGTATGTGTGCGCGCACGCGCGTGCCGGTATCGGGTTACCCGAAAGCATACATTTTTAAGAAATTAAGATAACATGAAGTTAACGGAAACACCAGAAAGGAGAAGATGAAACGTGGATATAAGCAAGTCTCTCGTCAAATGAGCCCAGAAAGACAAGTGTGAGATGTGAAGTGAACACTCCCACTGACTTGCACCGTCGTGGAGGATACAAAGGGTACACCTATAGGCAAAACTAGCCCACTGCTCTAGTTATAGAGGGGTTTCGTCCTTACGTCAAACCAGCTAAACCCTACAGCATTTTCTGAAAGCATGAATGCATGCTCAATAGACTTCAGTTCAATTTGTGCACAACACGGTACCTTCCTACGAGACAAAACCTTCCCGAAGCTCATCAGATGAACGATATATTAGGTCCGCAGTTAACTATTTGTTTTAGTAGAGGTTTTACGGTGCTCTGAACTGCATAAGGTCATATGAGCGCCAGAAGATAAGAGGTGTTACAAGAGAGTAACAAACATAAAAAAGAAGGAGGGGAGATAAGGGTGATATTTATGTTTGATAGGAAAGAAGTTAGGTAAACCACACCAGAGCACCCGCCAACCACCCACCTAGTTAACTATGGAAGAAATTTCAACATAATACTGACATGACAGCGCTACAACATAAACGATAGTGACGGAGTGAGTATACTGAAAACTGGGAGGGACAAGCTGACCACAAGCGTTACTTTCGAGTGGTATATCAGACTTACTTGTAGTGAAAGGACAAGATTGCTTGCACTATGCCCAGAGTCAAGAGAACCACATAATAAAACATACGTTCCATTCATTTCCTAAGTTTTTCTTTCGGCCAGATCAAACACATGTGAAAATAAACATTTTTATTATTTAGGAGCAGGTGTGTCAACACAATCTACGACAGCGACGTAGATTGTGCTGGCCTATAACTGACCAAATTCTTGTCAATGAAAGCTGCCAAAGAGTAAGAAACTGTACTTCAAACAGGGGGAATTTTATCCACAATTTCGAAGGTAGGTGATTACAGGCAAAAGATGGTGAATTTCAAAATTGATGGTGGAATATATTGAGGAAGATTTTAAAAGTTGTGTTTATTTTCGACCACCTACTGAACTCTTTCTCTAAAAAATAAGAGAAGATATCGACGTGTATACAAACCGCAGTGACAAAACGCTGGAGCCAGGGAAACGGAAAGACGTATGCCTGAACACACAGACACGCATTCACGCGAGACATTGCCAGCAAAAATATTCATGCAAGCATTGGCGCGCGCGCGCACACACACACACACACACACACACACA
>NW_004797493.1:712131-713143 GCF_000002075.1 Aplysia californica | reverse complement strand
CTCTCTCTCTCCCTCTCCCTCTCTCTCTCTCTCTCTCTTAATACAAAAGGAGCCCACCATAAATCTCTTCCCACTCCCACGCGACGCAACAATAACTGAGGAACGTCGCTAGACGCAAAGCAAACATCGAGCAAGCCGAACTGGAGAGGTGCTCGTCACACTATCTCGCACCCTTACAAAACATTGCAAGAAAAGAGGGAGGGGGGGGGGCAACAGCCCGAGGATTGACCGGCTACACAGTGAAATAGAGACAGTGCCAGTCTGGATATGGTTATGGATCACGTTCTCGTTTAAGAAAACGGAAGGAGGGCAATATTTGAGTGACAATAAGCACTTTGTTGTGCATAATAAACCGGCACAATAATGGTCATTTAGTGCTGGGACGAAGCAAGATCGAAAGACAGGGTCAACATAAGAAAAGCTACCGGATGCGCCCTCTATCTAAAGAGAGAGATATATCAAAGATACTGTTGGGTGTGCTATCTTTGGATATAGGTACGATAAATGTTTGATCGTAAAGAAGGAGCAAACCACACCAAAGCACCCACCAACTACCCACATTGCAAACAAGAAATACTGAAGGAATACAATTGTAACTGAGCAAGCCGGGGAGGCATTACGTGGCTACTCCTTCTCGGCCTGGTTCGATAACATTCACTCCCTTCACAGTCCATTATAATAGCATGAATAGATCGGCCACGCCAGAATCCCAAGGCTACGAGTGACAGAATCGGGACCACAGAATTGAACTCTTTAAAAAAAACACAGAGACACACTGCAGACTGCAAAAACAAAATATGAATTGCAAAAGACATTCAATCACATTCTGAGCACTGTGTAAAGTAAATCGCAGTTATTGGCATTGTCAACTTTTAATTAAGAAGCGAATAGAATGTGTCATCGTGAACATCGACAAGAAAAACTTGTAGAAAATATCATCTCAAAAGATTTCTATTCCTCATTCAAGGGACTAAATGGATCTACTTCCTTAACCCTGCTATTGTCAACTTGA
>NW_004797493.1:708680-710188 GCF_000002075.1 Aplysia californica | reverse complement strand
TCTCTCTCTCTCTCTCTCTCTCTCTCTCTCTCTCTCCTTTCTCTCCTCTGTCTCTCTCTCGATCTCTAAAGATGGACTTGAAAACCAATCGTTCTATAAAATACCAACACAAGCATTTATTCAAAACGTTTTTATAACAACGATAGCAACGACAACCGTTGGGTTTATTTTACACGTTTTACAACCCTGCAGGCAAACTGTACCCAAAAAACAAGCAACAGCGTAGCTCTGAAGAATAATTGACTGTTCTGAATTCCGTTTTTTAAATGCCTCGAGGAACGAACACACTCCCTTAAACCTAGACTGGCGCAGGAGAGCCAAGTTCAAAAGACACTGTGTAGATCTACATAGAACGTTAACAATGTGTAGAATCAATACCTTCGACATATCAATGTAAATACTCGCGTATCGAAAGCAAAAAATGAAGAACCTAAACAGATACCAGTGCTGGGTATGAATGAAAAAATAGGGTGTCTCGCGTTCGATGAAAGGGTCGGCATTAGCCAAAAGGAAACGCGAAAACGAAACTTTGGCTGTCGTCTATGGCCACAAAATAATATTAGATACACGTGATCATCTTCAACAGCTAGAACTACCCACTTAAGGCGTTGCAGACCCTATTGAACTATTCTCTAACATGTCTAGAATAACTTTTAAATAGACAACAGCTGCCAACTCGAATTTCTAAGGACGATATTTAAAAGAAAATTCACAAAATGCACGTGAACGGCTTGAAAAAAAAGTCATTTATAACAAGGAGGAAAAGAAGGGAAAAGGTAACGGAGCTGAGAAAGGGAAGAGGTGAACATAATATGAATGAACGTTCACACCGATTTGTAGAAAGTGGCTGAGTGACATCGTCTGTGACTTAGGGAAGCAATGTAAAAGTGCAACAGGATTAACAACGTAATGAATCACTGTTCCTTTTGCACGTGGGTGACTTATATTGCTTGTTTGTTTGTTTGTTGTTGTTATTTTGTACTCCAGGAAATTCCAAAAGCTAATTACAATAATCATATAACGTAGGTAAACTAGTCGCAGTTTGTTTTCTCTCTAAAACAAGCAAACGCTGGTCTACTGTAGTATTTGCCTGAAGCATAACTATGGAAACGAACCACAATAATGTGACAGAGGACAAAGAACAGTGACAACTACAACAACATTGAGATCATGCACGTCCACCTATCATTGGCGTGGAATCTGATAGCATGTGGCTGCGTCGCAGGCTATTCGACTCGTAATCATGAAATTGCAGGTTCGGGGGTTCCAGACTCAGCTCGGCCCGACGTTGTTGTCCTTGGAACACTTTACTACACGAATTTCCCATTTGGCTTTGTCCAACCGTTTTAAGGACGTTAACTTCGGGGCCTCTTAACTCAATAACCTTACCTTATAGTGGTGCAAGGGGCGTTAAACCTAAACATTTCGTCGCGTACATTTCTCAAACAACAAGCATCATTCACGATCACGATACAATCAGAGAAGCGAGGATTCAAAACTAGCGGAAT
>NW_004797493.1:706161-707528 GCF_000002075.1 Aplysia californica | reverse complement strand
ATAGAGAGAGAGAGAGAGAGAGAGAGAGAGAGAGAGAGAGAGAGAGAGAGAGAAGACTCTAATAGCGGCGTCCTACAAGAACCACTCATGCATAGAACATTTGAAAAGAGTTACAACGAGCGTGCCCCTACCCTACCAACCACAGCTAGATAAAACAATACATGTACAGTCGAAATCGATGACGGCCACCCATTGCCAAGCAGAAGAGCGGTATGCTTAGACATGTAAACGTCTTGGCCAGTCTCATTATAGTGTAAAAATCTATTTAAAAGACTCTAGGGAGACAGAAGAAAGTGGACATTTGTACAGGTGATTATCTTGGACAGGTGAGCGTTAGAGCAGCTTGGACTGTACACGCCCACTCACAAATGCACTATATTCGACAGCTGAGAGGACTGTCTCCTTCAGTACTCACCATTCGGGTTTTTATCCATGCTGGCCACACCGTTTTCCCGGGCTTTCTTGGTCATGGACACGGGTTCTCGCGCCACAAGGGGCACGGCGGGTGAAAGTTCATGGTCATACAGGCCAACAGAAAAAGCTGAAGGTATATCCAGAAACTGCTACATAATCCTTGAAACGGGTGAACACCATTGAAGTCCAAGGGGAAGATATCCAGTCATAGAATTTACCTGGGGAGAATTAAAAGTTACAGATTAGATCAAGAATTAAGTGCGTCTTAAAGGAATCACGTGAACACCAAGAGAGTATGGTCCGACATCAATCAAATTGCATTGTCTTATTGAGTCCCAGAAAAACCTTTTTTTTAAATCTATCACATTTTTTTAAAGACATGGTATGCCTGTATTCTAGCAAGTGTATGTCTGTGACAATTCTCAATCATCTATTCTGATTTTTTTTCGTGAAGCTAAGATAATATTGTCCGCTATAATCCAAACAATCGACTGAAACGCTCGCTGATTTTTTGGCCACACGTATTCACAGATGTTAACTTTCAGATACAATCAAACACAAATAACCGTAGATGAAATTAAATGCTGACAGAGTTTTAGTCTGTGCAGCATTTGTTTTGTCCTGTCATCTCAACGATAAAGCCTTTCTTCATGTTTGCAGTTTATAAAATTTGCGCAGTAACCTTACCCAGAGTGGTTTCTTAAAGTACGTTGTATAATGTAAACAGAGATACAGTGGCACAGTTACTGTCATTTAGAGTTGAAAAAATGTTTAAAGGATAGATAAAGGAAGTATACTGAAAGAAGGTGGGACCCACCAGTTTGAAACTGCCTCACCGGGACTAAACACACAAACACACATACACACACACACACACGCACACACTCACACACCCACACATACACACGCACGTAAGCACAGGTGCACACACACACACACACACACACACACAC
>NW_004797493.1:704556-706047 GCF_000002075.1 Aplysia californica | reverse complement strand
ACACACACACACACACACACACACACACACATACACGCAGTCAGCCCTAACAGGCAGTAAGCTACACAATCTGATAAGAAGGTCAACGCTATTACTACTGGCACAATTGATTGCACCAGTACAAGGTAATGTCCTTCAGGATTTAGCCAAACTTAAGTCTGGTTTTAACGTCAGCCCAGCAGCAGTTTATGACTAGCTTTTTTCCCCAGAACAATCGCCATGTGTAAGGTAACGAGAGTAAGCCCTTAAAGAGGTGTATTAAACAGCTATTACGTCGTAGCTAGTGAAAATCTAAAGGGGCGACAGTGTTAATGAACTTGGCAACAACATTCTTCAAAACAAAACACGCGCCTGAGTTCTAAAACTTTAAAATAAGAACATTAGAAATCGAGAATCTCATGAAAAGTAACATATTTTATGCCAAATAGTCGGAATGGTTTCAGAAGTTACACGCTGACCTGACGTGGAAAGATTTCGCCTCCGCTCTTAGAAAAACAGATTCGAAAATTACTTTAATATGAAGCGCCAGTCACTGTCGCCCCTTGCAAACTTGAAAATTACACCGCACTTATTTAACACAAAAATGCAGAGAGACCATGCATATTATGAAACATCTTGAAATTGAACAGCAGTGGGAAACCGTCTCAATTCACTCAAAGGAGTGTGCATTCGGTTATTTATTTTCTTTGCTGTCCGACAGAACCGTCTAGACACGATTATAAATTCCAACAAAAAAATACCAAATCAGTACACAAACTGTATATTTTTTTATAAAGCCTACAACAAAACATAATCTGCAAAGAAACACGAATGGAAAAAAAGAAAAATGTATAATGAGTATACAACTATATGTACACACAATACACACACACACACAGACGGACCAAACAACCAGCAACGACTTTCCATGGCATATCATCAATACCCACCCCAAAACGGAGCCTTTTCACAACGTAGTAACAACTTCCAAACAGGAAGAACCCTTGAAAACTGTGCAGAGTGCCTGAGTTCAATCCCTTCACAAGTGTCTCTGAACACGAATTGTGAGCAAAGTTTATGTGTATGTGGCTCTGAACCACATGCAATCGGAAAATAGGGCAGTCAACAACAGCCTTAACAACCCACATTGCGTCCAAAGGGCAAACCATTATCTTCCCTCAGTCTGCCCCCTCCCCACCTTTCTTTTAGAAATAAAAAAACAACAAAACAAAACGCAAAACAAAACAAAACAAAAAACAATTTGAACGTACAATTTCTAAACAAAACACAGGCCGAATAGACCCAGGAGCTGTGGTAGACACCAGCAGAGGCACTCTCGTTGCTTCGAGGCCAACAGGGAATAAAATAAACATTTCCCAGCTGAGTCCTAAACAATGTTCCGCGTGTGCGTCTTTTAGATTTGATAAAAAGCTAGAAACAGACCTTCTCTTCACACAGTGCCAAAAAGGTACCACAGTTCAGCACAGGTCAGTATAATTCGTAACAAAAGAT
>NW_004797493.1:701743-703126 GCF_000002075.1 Aplysia californica | reverse complement strand
TTCTCTCTCTCTCTCTCTCTCTCTCTCTCTCTCTCTCTCTCTCTCTCTCTCTCTCTCTCTCTCTCTCTCTTACTCATTAATCGCTGCGTTGGATAAACACATTAGTGGGGAAAACCAGAGAAATAGTATTTTGAGTAAGGAGAAGCAGAGCGACACAATAAAGGTCATTAAGTGCATGGAAACACAGATACACACAAAAAAAACTAAACGAGGGAAAGTAACAAGCGAAGGACCTACACCAACTGAAAAATAGTGTAGTTTTAAAATTGAACCCATGGTCATGACAAAAATGATATCTCCAACACACTGAATTAATACATTCATGAAGAACAATACATATGACGGAAAATCAGTAAAATAAACGAGGAAAGGCCACCATAACTGTCATATCCATCGACAGCAATCATTTCTTCTTGCTTGTTTGAGAAAAACAACAACACATAGACATAATAATAATGGTCATTAAAGATAGTGATGGGAAAAAGTAGGACACACAGATAGAAGTAACAAAGGGAAAGTAAAGAAATAAGACCTACCAGCTGCACCCTCCAACACCTCGTTAAGACCTAAATCTCCCCAAAAAGCAACAGCCATATGTGCGTGCCTATACAAGTCAGCGTCTTTGTGTGTTTCTGCGTGCGTGGGGAGGGGGGTGTTGGGAGGTGGTTGATGTCCTACCTCCATAAAGTTCAAGTTATCGACTCTTCAAACAGGGAGGCAGTATGATTTTCAGACCATGGGTTTATGCTAACTGTAGTGCCTAATCACAGAGGGCAATTCACGCTCCCCTACCCCACCCTACCCATTTCGAGTTCATCGTCCTAGTGGAAAAATCCTCAACAAGTACAAAACACTTTCCGACCAGCATTAAAGTTAAAGACATCGTGGAAGAATAAACTCCATGGAAAAAAGGGGGAAGAAAGAGTAACTCTTTCATTTCTTTTACACCTCAAACTCTCGCATCTTTGCCACATTCGTAACCAAAGGCCCCGGGTATGTGGTACAGGAGCTGAAGAGCGCAGAATAAAATAGCTGGTGCTTTCAAGTTATCCGCTGGACCGTGCGCCTCTCCAGTCGAAGAGAAAGGCAGACCTACGTCAACAGGGATAATGGCTATGCAGCGTTCCGAGGGGAAATTTGGGGGGAGGGGGGGAGAGGTGGCGAACACGAATTCAACAGGCACAACAAGTAAACTCGAAATCAAACTTGAAACATCCAGGGTAGTCTTCAGAAGCTAAGAGAAGCAATAAGGCGTGATATGGTGGGTTTTTTTTAAGGGAGAAAGGGTGTCCGGGGAGATGGAAAGAAACGGAAAGGCAAGAGTGAGATAGAGGAAGAGAAGAGAGGGACAGACCCACAGAGAGAGAGAGAGAGAGAGAGAGA
>NW_004797493.1:699608-701158 GCF_000002075.1 Aplysia californica | reverse complement strand
AACAAAAACAAAAAGTTGAAAAGTTCGTTACAATACAAGTGAAACCCTTTCACTGGGCCCTTTCAAGAAACCTTTTCATTATCCATATATAACAGGTACGACTTAAAACGAAGAGCTCCAAGACACGGACACGCACAGGGCTTCTCTTTAAACTTAAAAAAAGAAAATTGGTTGGGTTTTGTTTTGTTTTTGATTTTTTAAGAAGAAAAAATAAGCGCCCTCTATGGGGTAGCGGCTCGTCGTCGCACACAGAAGACCTGAGTTCAACACCCGTAGTGGGAGAACTAACATCAAGTATCTCGGACTTTCTGAGGTGTAATTCAGCCTGCGCTGTCTCTGAATACTCTGAGGGGCAGAGTCGAAGACCTCCTCCTGACTGACTTAAATTGTGTTGATGGAGGCGTAAAACACAAAACGGGACAGAAAAGCACACCAACACAATTACAATCATTCAGAGGAAGGAAAGGGCGAGGTAGACAGACACGAACAACATGGTGGGAAGAAAAAAAGAAGTAGAACTTATCCGTGGTGGCCTCCAGCCACCAGCAAACCATAAATAATATAATATGTGTCAAGACGCGGTGGAATAAGGCGCTCGTCAATTGTTGGGCTTGTGGAGTTATTGATGCCATCTTAAAGCCTGTCCATTTGTCTTGTCTTTAATGAAAAAAGAAATACCCATTTATCTTGAGTAGAAGTCGAGATATCCGCAATAGAAGGAGGCTGAGGTGACTTTGCTTCAGAGGTTGAATTAGCGAGAAAAAGGCCACCAAAGTTTGGTTATTTCCATAGCTTGAGAGCTCGTGGTAACTGAAATCTTACATTTTTGTGCCTTTAATTAACGGTTTTCAGTAAATCCCATGCAGAAATGTGTTCCTGAATGCTGAAAAGCAAAACAAAATTTGATAAAAATAGCCAAACAGGCGGGAAACTGCCAGTTTCTTCAATTGTATTATTTTGACAAGCGCCTGATTTCACCACGATGCCTCACATATGATTAAATCACAGAGACCCCTGCTGTCCATATCGAGGTATAACAACCATCCGCAATAATGAATGCGTGAACTTTAAAGTTGTTGAACGGTCTTGTGGGTAACAAAACACAAAGCTCAATATACCAAGATAACTACTATTTAACAAAAGCTCGTTGTTTTAGTAAGGTTTTACAGCACTCTCAACTGCATACGGTCATATGACGAGCACCAAGGGGTGTATGTCAACAAAGAACGAGGAATCAGGCTTCCTCTGCTCACCTCTCTAGCTTCAACAGCACAAAGTTTGTTTCGACTATCAAGGCACCCCAGAAATAGCAGTTCAAAAGAAAGTGACAAACATAATAAAAGAAGTACAGGTAAAAGGACGATAGTAACTAGTAAGGATGAGGAAAGAAAAAGCAGCATTTCCCCCTATGTTGTTCCGACACAATATTATGAGCATGACATTGATAAATCAGTCCATTTACAACTCTACTGTGAATAAGAACATGTTAATGTTCCCCTTTGGGAATGGCCTAAAGACACTACAGTCAGTAGCACTGCCCTGGTTGGGGG
>NW_004797493.1:694906-697397 GCF_000002075.1 Aplysia californica | reverse complement strand
CTCTCTCTCTCTCTCTCTCTCTCTCTCAATCATTCTATCTCAAATACACACACCCAAACACACACACACACACACACACACACACACACAAGCATAAACCTTTTTACTTCTTCATCGATTTACGGCTTGTGGCCACCTACCATCCACATGTGCTTCATGTAGTGGTAAGAGTATAAGAACAAGTCTCTCATTGGAACACACTCTCGTACCAGAACCCACATTTTCAAAAGCAAGTGCTTGTAAAAAAAAATATATTTAAATGTTCTTTTTTAATTTAAGCCACAGGGACACGATGTGAACAATATTCACGATACAATGCTCAAACTTGTTTTGTGAGCGACTTTAAGGTATGTTTCCCATCCCCACCGGGATGAGACGGGCTGTTTCAAGCCTGTACCATCCCAGCAGAAAGATAGAGACGCTATATAAAATAACTTTCCTTTCGAGAACATGATATACAATACCGGTACCCTACAGACTACAGACACAGGTTTGTGTGTTTAAAAATAACGCCCAATGATTATTAGACTATTACTAGTATTACTATAAATTATTTTACTTCGCAGGCTGGGCATTTGGCGGATTTTAACCCGTGAAAAGAGCAAACAGGAGACAATGCACTGAACACCTGAGAAGTTTAGAGTGATTATGATTGAATTCCACTCTGTGCGGGGTTTCATCTTTTGCATGGTGTGAATTTTCAGTTAGGAGGTTAGTGGTGTTCTTCACTAGGAAGATGTATGGTGTTCTGCAACTGAGAAAAAAGTGGTGTTCAATTTATTGACATTAGTGGTGGTTGTTTTGGTTTGTTTTTTGGGTGGGTTTTTTGGGGGGTTTTGTTGAGAGATTAGTGTTGTTCTATAGCAGAGAGTTAAGAGAATAATAATGGTGTTCTTCAATTGGGAGATTAGTGGTATTCTTAAGTTCACAAATTCAGTTCAGTTGACATTGTCATTTTAGTTGCCTACTACAGTAGGGGTATCGATGCAACGTTATTCATCAACTGGTTTGTTTGTTAAGTCGGAAAGGTCTGTTGAACGGGTCCATGAACATGGCGATATGTACCAACGAGGACTTTCAGAAGTGTGTAAAGGGGCATAATGTTTGTGTGTGGCAATGATGAGAATTTATTATAATTAATTAATGACGGAATCATACAAGCGAATGAATGATTGATTGTGTGTGTGTCGTTCTTTAGAGTGCGGAACTAACAAAGTATTTTCACGATTGATACACAAGCGGGCTAACCCAGATTTCGGGGGTTTCCAGAAATCTTGACCTGCACCAAAAGTGGGCATTGTCCTACCTATAGGAGAAGTTTGGTATCATTGGTGTGTATATTTGTTTGGTTACAGAGAAAACTCTCCTTGTCTTTTAAAGAAACTGAACAAGGGGCAATAACTTTATCTTCGAATTCCTCAAAACAGCATTTTTCGGGATAGCCCCGGTGTGCTAAAAAGCGACCATATAAGCTACTCACCTTTTGGGCATTTGTCGAAAGATTGGTGTGGTGCGTTATGAAAATGACAGAGAACACGAACAGTTCACGAGACAAACAGACGGAGTTTTCTTTTCTTTTTTTCGTTTCACTTGTGAAAGTCAGTCTAATTCTTGTTGAAATTTTACCCAGGGAAGGGTGTAGCGACAATCCTTGTTCTCTGATTTGACCTACACAACAAGAACAATCCATGTAAACCAAGTAAAAGCTCTTTTATAGGGGGAGGCGTGTTTTTTGAGTAAAGAGAAGAAGATAGAAACAATAACGGCTATTTAGGGCTAGGAAAGGGCAAGAAAGACAGGCAAAGACAACCGAGAGAAAGAACAAAATTAGGTCATAAGCTACCGGTGGCGCCATCCCACCCTCACACAAAACAGTAACTGTAAAAATATACACAGCGAGACAGAAAAACAAACACTGACGGTACAGCTGTATGTATCGGAAAGAGAAGAGAGCATTATAGCAGGAAATTCGTGCTGGTGTCGTCAGCTCGGTGTTCTGGTTTTCAAGGCTCAATATTTACACGAGGGTCCTTTCCGCTGCTCTTCCTACATAAACACACACACTTGAGATGAGCTGGCACGTCACTTGTGTGTGTGCTGGTGGTGGCCCTGTGGTCTCGAGCTGGGCAAAGAATCGATTCCGGAACCGATTCCCAAGATTAATGCTAGGTAGAAAAGTTCCGATTCCTCATTACGTAAACCAACGGTTACCATTTACTTTGATAATTAAAACCGTAGTCCTATTTTTTAGAATTAAAAAAAAATGAAAGTTGGCGCTTCGCAGTGTTCCGAAATCAAGGTTATCCTGAATCCTAGAGATGTTCGGAGCCAACCAGGTAACCACCAAAAGAAATCACATCATTAGAAAGTAAGTAAATGGGTTCGGATTCGATTCCTACGATTCCTAGCTTTCAATAATCGGGAACCTGACCGCCCAGCACTACTGTGGTCCCTCTGGCCCAACACGACCTGGACTGGCCTAGCCTAGCCT
>NW_004797493.1:692946-694612 GCF_000002075.1 Aplysia californica | reverse complement strand
CACACACACACACACACACACACACACTCCAAGTCACCAGGTCCGAACTTCCCCTCCTTCCAAAAAAACCCAAAACAGGCTGATGTGAAGGTGAGAGTGGAAAGACAGATGGCAGCGCTGATATTTTTATAGCCATCGGCAAGTACAAGAGACGAGCATCGACGCCATTAAGATCAACATTTTCTTGAGCAAGATAAAAGAAAAAAAAAGAAAAACAACCAAAAAAACAAAACAAAAAACCGACAGTCATGAACAACAGAAAGGTAGCAGAAACCTGGTTCTATAGATTTTCTAGTTAGCACAGGAGTCTTGCAACCAGAGACCGTTGACTTGGAGTCACAGCAAACCACCAACCACCCTCTGAGCTGACAATATCAGTTACACAGCAGCAACATTTTTTATATTATAAATTATATTTCGGATGCAATGTAGTGTGGCTCCCGCTCCCAGCGATGCGACTCCTACCGGTCTGTTTTGTTTTTAAAACAACATATATAAAACTGAAAGCAGGCACCTTTTCCAGGAACAGAAATCAGAGCTGGCTGGTTATCCGTCCACTCTTCTAAGAATCTTAGTACGATTAAGTGTACTCAGCACATAATAACAGCCCACTCGCTGTCATATCAAAAATCTATTTTTTTTTTTATGAATTTTTAAAAAGAGGTAGGCCTACTGGCAGAGTCGGCAAGCCCTGGACCTAAACTTTGTCACTTTGAGAGCAAAGTCATGCGACTTCGGCATAATATTTTACTTCTCGGTCAAGAGTCCCAATGGCGAAAAGCCCATTAGACACGTCTGTCTTTGTTAAAATGTCCCTATTGTCACACGATCCTGTAGGAGCTCTGACTGCACCACTAGAATGTATGTTGTACAGAATTGGGTTATAATGTTATATAGGCACCTTCGTGTGTGTGCGGAGAGAACATGGTCAGGTTACAGCACAATCAACACTAAGAGGTTACGTAAGTGCTGGCGGCCAAAAGATTAGACCGTCAGTGATGGTGTAACGGGAACAGGAAGGGAAGTGGCCACCACGGAGAGCCACAGTACGAGCACACACAATGACCAGCAGCAACTACAACGGTACGTTACTTACTGGAGTGAACACATTAATATGTTAAGACAGACTGTACGCGGGGGTGGTGGTGGGGGGGGGGGAGACCGAGGGCCCGGGTTGACAGATACAGTAGTACATAAAAGAACAGAAATAGAAAAAGAAGGGAGATAGGGACTGGAAAGAGGTGAGAGGGAAGGGCTAGAAAGACGGGAAAATACTGGTTAATAACGACTTCCTTCTTTTTCTTGACACAAACACACAACTGGACACTCAAAAAAAAATAACTGAAAGCGATACCAAAGGAATAAGACCATTTGACTTAGCTAGAAGCCCACGTGACATACACGTATAGCATAATAATACTGACATGTTTACGTTGGTCCATTCTTTCCTTTATTTATTCATTCTCCCTCTTTCTTTCGGTCTGGCTACCTCTTTCCCTCTCTGCTCTGAATTTGCTCTGCACCTAGAGAAAGCCTAGCTCTGCACCCATCTCTCCTTTGTACCTCGGTCTCTTCTTTAAACTCTTTGTATCTCTGCATCTCTCTCTCTCTCTCTCTCTCTCTCTAATGTGTGTGTGTGTGTGTGTGTGTGTGTGTGTGTGTGTGA
>NW_004797493.1:681341-692688 GCF_000002075.1 Aplysia californica | reverse complement strand
CTCTCTCTCTCTCTCTCTCTCTCACACACACACACACACACAGTGTGCGATTTGTCATACATTTTATTTTAATAGTAACACTTGTCAAATAATATAAAATCGTTTGCCCAGCATCCCTACCAAACAAGTAGTACAAAGTCAAAAGAAATTCTAAAACACACCCAAAAAATCATGCAAGAAACCTAAAGAATGTTAGAACAAGTCACGTGACTATTTTCTCAAATCATTCAAGAAGCTTTCGAAAGCAGCCAAACCCATTAGACTCTGCTCCCTGAAGCTCATTCTGTCCACACTTCTATCCCTTTCATTTTCAAACTAGACTCTTTCTCTTTACTGGCTAGACATTCCCGACAGATAGACGGGCACAGCTTAAATATCACACTCACACCATACGCCGGGTCAGAAGGAAAAAAAAAACAACCAACATTATTTTGCATCGGCAATGACACACTCTCCGGATAAAAGCTGACAGTCAAATTATTCCCAACAAATTTACTTCTTCCTGTGGTAGAGAGGCGGGCCGCGTTGTGAGGCTCAGTTTTTATGCTCAACTGGCGGGGCGAAACTCATTTCACTCTCACTGCCCTACTTGTGCTATGAGTAATTTTAATACTTAATCGTGTGTATTCAGTTTTATCCTCTTCGTACAGCACACAACTATCATAACTTATAAACTTGTTATTATGTCTTCACCTGAACTGACAAAATGTGCAAATGTTAAAGACTTACTTTACTTTACTTTTCCGATCCAGCGGCCATTTGGGTTCTAGCCCTTCGGTCTGTCGATATGGCAAAGAATTGACAGGTTTTAATCAGCTGTGCTTTGTCGCTGTATAGAGTGTTTCCGATGTTAAAGACAAAAGTATATTGGTTGATTGACTTGAAACAAACTTTTATTCAAATGACCCCAATCAAAGGCAGCGAAATGAAAAGATTAGTAGAAAGCTATCATAATTCTTTTTCAAAGCAAAACATTTTCAAGGGCCGAAAGGACATAACTTCGAAAACATGAATTCTTTCGAACAAAAGTTTTAAAAATTGGTAAATTATAAAAAGAGAGAAAAAAGCTTGTTTCATAGAGTCCTTGCGTGCAGAAAACAACTGGTAATTTAACATTCTCATTGCAGACAAAAATCTGAAACAATTGTAAGCTAGATACACTTCACTTCCCAAAAAAGTGTATAAGACTCATCCAAACATTTAACCTAACCACATGAATGAATGCAACAATAAAAATTTTTAAAACTTCTACTGGAAACCATGAAACTGTACACAAAATGCTTTTTATTCAAAAACTAGTTTAAAAAAGCTTTTTGTCCATGAAGATCACGCCTGCGGTGACAAGGTACAAACACACAGATATTTATTCAATACTGCTGAAGCAGGACCTACAAAAGGTGCACTGCAAACATTTCATGTTGTTTTATAAATTTAGAATTAATTTAAAAGAAAAGTCCAAAGCAACAAAAAAAAACCCCCCAAAAAAAATAATTTTTTTTAAAATAAAAGACCCCACTACATAGTACCCTATGAAAAAAACCAATTTTCAGCCTATTAATTCTTTTGATTAGTTCACCTGTTAACCAGAAGATGGCACATATTTTCTTAGGTTCAATTCACTGAATTTGATTTACGTGTTAGGGCACATGTTTGTTTCATGTTCATTTGAGTATACAAGCATTTGACTAATTGACATGATACATGATGGTTTTTTTATACAGCCAAACACCAGTTACTCGAAATCGACAGGGATTGGAGATAGTGTTCAAGATTTCTGTAGTTTCGTCATGTCCGTTGAAGCCCCAAATACAAAGAAACAGAGAGAAAATATAGGGAGGTAAGGTAAAAAAGAACATTAAAATAATTGACATTGTTCGTTTCCTTAATGAACGTGTTGACGGAGTGAAAGCAAGAAGATGAAGGAAAGTGGACAGCAGAAAATCGCATGTCTGCACAGCAGACTCATCCTAAGACCTTCCTTTCCTCTCATTTCATTGGCTTAAAAGCCAGTCATGTGGTGTGGTTCCGTCCCCCTTGCTCTAACCTCTCCTTGTGAGACAATGACCACGTTTCGGCTGTCAATAATATAACAAAGAAACACCTACCGGCAGCCAGAAATGCTGTAAAGTCGGATCTTTAGTTGAAAATGCGAAGTGGATTTGTCCAAGATTCGAGTTTTGCGAGTTCCAAGTGTTCAGGAACTCCGAGAATCAATACAAACAAAACATACAGACGGAAACAGGACCGATTCAAGATACCCGATAATTCGAGATTTTGGTGTTCGAGATTCCTGGACTCCACTGTATATTTTGGTCATGATGTTAGAATGGATAGCGAGCGATAATAAATAGTAATAGCTTCTTGTTTTACTTTGCTGCTCTCAGTACTGCCTTCCAAAACTTTCAACTGAAAATCTGACAGCATACAACAGAGGCCTTGAATCATCCATCCTGTTAGTGGACGACAATGGTCTTTTGCAACAAGGGAACTGTATGTTTTTTATTTCTGAAAGTAAGGCCAGAAAAATAATTTTAACCCCATTTTCAGCCTATGTTATGCTGTTGTTCAGATAATATCTTATTATATCTTAGAAAATAAGGGTAACTGCGGGTCCAAGGAATTTGACCGAGCCGCTCGCCAGTATAGTGGGTTCCACCACAAGCCGCTGACAGCAGCTTGCCACAGACAAAGTAAAGAGTTAAATTCACCATGTTGAGCCATCCTTCAACTCAATGTTTAAAAAAATAATCAGATTTGTAATGCGAGAAGTCTTCCACAAGATGAACATCAAAGACAACATGATGATGCCTCAAAGCAGGAGGACCTATCTAAGTAAGGGGCGCTACACATTGGTGAAACATCAATTCAAAGGAAGAAAGAGAAGTGGGTTCATGCATGTACTAGAAGCCAATTAAATGCATGTGGAAATGAGGGGTGCCAACAGCAAGGCATTAATTACTGGAGACCTATAGTTAGTCAATAACAACTTTAAATATTAATATTGAACAAATGACCTTTCGAGCATACTGACAAGAGGTAGGTTCACCAAGCAGAGGACGGACAAGCCCATGACTTCAAAAAGGAAAAGCCTACCCAATTCAATCCACTGTGAAACTGGGAAGAGTCAAATGCAGCCAAAATGATATAAAAATATAACAATCTGAAAGACTAGATCTTCCAGCCATGTATATATTCATATTTGCGGTTCACATTGTTCTCACAAATATATATATACATTTTTTTTTACTCATTGCTATCCGTCTCATGGTGACATGTTATAAAAATACATTTTTTTCCTAGTAAAATTTTGTTTAGTATTTTGCATGCTGAACACGAAATGGCCTTCATTTTTGTCACAAATCAATTTATTGAGTTTTATTATAATTGATGTTTGAAAACAGAAAACTATTATATTGTGTTACAGTAGTAGTGACTAATGGCGTTATGCCAATCTATTTGACTTTTTATTAAATTTTAATAACATGGGGAGTATCAGGGGAGCATGCCCCCCAGACCTAAAAAGAATGGTGCTTTTTCGGTATTCCCACCCCCCTTATTTGAGCCTAGATCTACATCTAGATCTATACGTTCAATTTTGATTTTGTTTTTTCTTGAGAAGTTTTTCGGCGCTCGCAATTCAATAAGGTCATATATATATATGATGAGTGTCAAGGGGTGGGAGTCAACAGAGAAGTCCTTACAGGGAATCAGACTTACTCTGCTCACCTCTCTAGCTTCAGCAGCACAAAGTCTGCTTCGACCATAGGCACCCCGGAAATAGCGGGTCACAAGAGTGTTTGATAAACATGCAAAAGAAGTAGAGAGGAAAATGATGATAGTAAGGATTAGGAAAGAAAACACAGCAGTTCCCTGTTGTTGTTCAGGCACAGTTATGAGCATGACATAGGACATAGTTAGATCTGCCCATTTACAATGGCTAGCTATTCTCACCCTCCCCCCCCCCCCCCCCCGGTTAAAATAGCAAATAGCTCCCACCCCTATGTGGGCATGAGGCGAGGACTCCCCCCTGACCTTGGTGTCTTATCGCATGTGGTTGGGAACGAATATAATAATAATTATAATGTAAAATCATATTTTGCCTCTCCAGTAAAAAAAAAGGCTCACTATCGACACTGAGCGAGATGTGGGACCGGTCGCCAGCCAGACTATTCGTTGTTTACACACATAAGGATGGCTGGCCTCTCTGCACACAATACATTAAGGTTCAAGGAACAGAGAGCGTGTACGAACGTAACGAGACACGAGCACGAGACCATGCTCTTGCACGACGGTTGAAGGGTTGTAAAGTATTCAGACCAAATGGACGAGGGCATTAAATCATGTAAGTTAACTAGATCTAGATCTAGATTTAGTTTAATAGTTTTAAGCAATCCAAGGTCCTTTCTTCACTTTCATTTTTATTCTTTTCTTTTTTTCCCTTGCCTCTTCTGTCCCCTTCTTCTTCAACACTTGGAGTTAGGAGCAAAAATAGAGCCGCAGAGCCAAATGAAATTCTCCGGACCAGACGCGATCCAAAAGAGCCAAATTTCTGGGATTTGGCTCCAAGTTGACAACCCTGACTGTGACTAGATCAAGATCTAAATCTAGATGTATATGTCTGTTCGGACAACAACGAGATCCTGTTAAGATTAGCCCCGGTAACCTCAGCCCTGATCCCTCTTGGGCCATTTGCGGAAAAACAATGGAGGGGGTGAGAATAGCAAGACATAGAAACATAATAAATAGATCTAGATATAATAGATCTAGGTTTGGCCTATTCTCACACGCGGAGAGAATGAAAACTATTCCACTTACAATTCTACAGTGCACTAGAAGTTAGAACAAGAAAAATGTTCCCCCTTTGGCCTTTGGGTATGGCCTAAAGACATTGACAGTAAGTGGCACCGAAATCTAGATCTATCTAGATCTAGATCTATGCTCGCTCTGGGCTCTTGACTTTCCTGTGTGCTGTTGGCAGTGTTGGCCTGTGCCCAAGTTTTTAAAAACAATACAGGATAGGCTAACAGGGAATTAACCAAAGGCCTCAGTGGGCCTAAAAAATCTATATATATATAGATCTATAGATCTAGATTAGACCTAGACTTTAGATCTAGAGTCACGACCCCACTCGTGGGCCACTAAGCTACCCACGTAGGGAAAATCACTCTCAGACTCAAATCCAGTTATCAATGTTTTTCTTTTAGTGCTGTTATGAAGAGTAACATGCCCTTGGACCATTTGAGGGGTGTCCCATGCTTGGCACTTGGTATTTTATGTTAGTAATCCAACCTTTTTTGGGACAGTGTCAGAAAATCCTAATTACCCCCCAAATGGGACAGGCTCCTCACATGGGACACTAAGGCACCCAATATGGGACACCCCTAGTTTTCAGCTTGTTGGGACACTAATGTACTCAAACTCAACATGTAATTTCATTGCTTGATGTTCTGCTTTCATTTGTGCATGTAAATTTCATTTTCACTTTAAAACAGTGGTACTGATACACTGAACAATGACATATATATAGGTCTATTATAGTCTATATATAACATCATGCTCCCAACAAACATGCATGCTGTAACAATTTCACAACACATGGTGCAGGACACTTTTGATACTTGTAAATCCTCTCTGGACACTTGAGCAAACCTGGATCAACTTTGCTAATGTCTTGTTTTGCTTTTTTAAACCAGTTCAAAATTTTTTTCTTTTGTGACCGACGCTCTCTGGCTCCCATTAAGCGCTTGGGGTGTTCTGATTGAAATGGCATTCTTTTGTCTCTAAATAAAGCATACAATTTTAATACTGCTTGAAGGCTTCCCTAAAGCTCTTTTTTTTTGGGGGGGGGGGGGCTGAACAGCATCCACTGTAGCCTGGATGGCATCTTCAGAGTTGGCAAGGCGCTTTGATGGTGCCATAGTGCTGAAGAAAAAACTCCACTCTAGCATGAAAGTTCAGAGATCAATGCCAATTTGTCCCACTTAAAAACTCAAACATAAGTGTATCAGTACCACTGTCTCTCTCTGTAGACTGAGTGGTTACTTTCAAGAATTAACATTAAAAATTGTCCCATGTAACTTGAACAGAGTAGCTGATTACAATATAAGTTCAAAACTAAAACCATGTCGCAGCTGTCCCATATAGGAAGCCGTCCCATATATGGGTCCAGCAGTACTGGACCTGTCCCACATTAAAACCAATACCTTTAATGGGCCACCTGTCCCATGTTAGGGATAGGGGATAGCACTAGAATATTGAAAACTGGCCCATCTAGGGCTTCACACCCTGAACTGGGGAGCTGGCCCATCTAGGGTTCCATAGTGAAAGACAGTACCCCTCACATGGGCCAGCCAAAATCTCGGGACAGTGGTTGATTGGAGGAAAAAACCCTGGCTGACACTATTTTTAGGTTTCAGGAAGACCCTTTGGGCCAGTTGTTGCTATTTTAAACTTATGATGTCATTCACAGTACCTTTATGAACTTTCACACAAAAGAAATGAAAGTGGTAAAAATGGCGGCGGCCATTACTCGCCTACTCGACTGAGAAGAAAAAAAAGGTCTCACAAGAAAAGTAAAGTCACGAGAAGGCTGCCACTCTTGCAGATCCAAGAAAAATATGTCTAGATTGGATCTAAACCAAAACTGGGCTGCTGAAAGCCGCGAAATTTTAACGAGACGCGATCAAACCGACTAGATTCAGTCAGTGTCCCATTGAGGGAGGTGTCCCACGAAGGGGGTCGTGACTCTAGATCTAGATTTAGATCTAGATCTAGATATAGATTCAAGAGAATCTAGATTCTAAAACTCTAAAAAAAGTAAAATTAGTCCACAGTAGGCTATAGAAGCCTATCTTTATAGATTTCTAGACATCTAGCTAGAATCTAGATTAATTCTAATATCTAGATCTAGATCTAGATCTAGATCTAGATTCTAGTATAATCTAGATCTAGATCTATTCTATGATCAGTTTCCAATTGCAATTTTTACCCACCTCCTGCTCGTTACACCTCCACACATTTCCGACGATTTTAAAAGCCACTTACCAAAGTCAAAGTGTAGGCTAGATTCTTGAGTCTAGACTAAATCCCACGACAGTGACAGGCCCAGAAAGCGAAGAATCCAATATTTTCAGATGAAAAGAAAATTCAAGCACGTCCTTCAAGCACACAAACAAACTGAAATGTTTCTATCCGATGCTAGATCTAGATCTAGTTATATCCTCTTTGGGGAAAATATCACTTTCTCGATCGCACACCCCCGTGAACACACAGACTCAACACGGCAATGGTGCACACTTAAAGGCACCCCATGCAGCACGGTACGATAGATCTACAGTAGGCCTACAGTACAGGAGACCGAGTCGAGTCCAGTGGGTGAAAGTACAAGTCAAGAGGCAACAATTCTTCACAATCACTTCTACATTTTAACTACTCACTGAAAACAAGATACACATATCTGTCATGAAACATATACAGCAGACGAAATAGTCATAGATTCTAAATCGTATGAAGTCCAACGTCACTGAGAAAGCGCAACAAGTTTCCAACACAAGTAACTGTACACACTCAACAACTTCCTATGGCTGCCATTGCGATGACGTCATGTGGTGCATTTCGCATGCCAGTGATTGGTTGTTCAGTTCGCGAGTGAAAAGAGAGTGGCAAGGCCTAGATCCAGGCCTCTTGGAAGGCCTAGGCCGACTTTGGACGTTGTTAGCCTACAACAATTAGTGGTGGGCAAATTTGCCGGAAATGAGTAACAGCAAATCCCAGTACCAAATCCAGTAGATACTCCCAAATCCCAGTACCAAACCCAAATCCTGGGACTCATGAGTAGAGAGTATACTCCCCTTCTTGAGTCCGCTGCTCTGCGTTGAGTAGCAGGAGCAAAACCAAGTAGCAGAGCAAAACCAAGTAGCAGAGCAAATCCAGTACCACTACCAGTTACCAGTTACCAGTACCAGTAGGCCTAGGCCTAGCAGACGAAATCCCGTTGCGCGCTGCGCGACTGTGCACTGTGCGGGCGGATGTGCGACATTAGAACTTTCCTAGGCCTACAATAGTGCGGGTTTTGGAATTAATTGGCCTATCACAACATCACAACTTGAGGACTGGTTCACTGGGGGGGCTCTGGGCTCTGGGCCCTGGGCTAGGTTATGTTGTACATATCTAGATCTAGATCTAATAAATTCATTATTATTTGAATTAGAATAGTCGCGTGAAGAGATTTAGGCGGGTGCTTTTTAAAATGATGTAGATCTATGTTTTGGAGGAAATGAAGGGGGGGGGGGGGGGGGTCGTGGTCCCAGCTTTAATATGTTGGTTTAATTGTTTATTCAAAGATCAAAAGCTAAGAAAACAATTTAAAATATTCCTAATCCTAAACGTGTGTTTTTGTTAAGAACAATGATCTAGTCCCACATGACAAGAAGAACAATAACGAAGAGAAGCCAGGCACTGGCATGACACCACAGTGCAGGACATAGACAAACACATGGTTTAGATATACCTAGACACTAGACAGCTGCTTTCAAACACCCTTTCTTCATCCAATTAGGCCTAGGCCTAGCCTAATCTAGTCTAGATCTAGTTTCCCCACCAGCCCAAGCGAAAGCGATACAAACAACACCACCCTCACCCCTCACGTCATAACCTGTCGTCTCAAGCGCCCCAGCCGTAGATTTAGGATTTGCTTTCGTACTGGTAGTTGGTAGTGGTAGTGGGAGAGTGAGAGGCGACAAGGCCTAGGCCTGGGTAACTGCTCTGGAGCAAGTAGTGGGTGCGCAGAGCAAATCCCAAATCCCAATACCAGTTACCAGTTACCAGCCAAGTGAGTAGGAGTGTCCCCCCTTTAGAAAGTACAATGGACTCGTCCTTGCGTCGTAAGTTGGTGATTCCAGCTTATTCCAATGAATAAGGAGGGGAAACAAGTCCGTGTGATCAATTTTTTGTCGATTTAATGGTACATTTTTT
Organism: Aplysia californica; assembly: GCF_000002075.1. Taxonomy (NCBI): domain Eukaryota; kingdom Metazoa; phylum Mollusca; class Gastropoda; order Aplysiida; family Aplysiidae; genus Aplysia; species Aplysia californica. The sequence continues at coordinate 683,715 of NW_004797493.1, read as the reverse complement.
GAAGGACTAGTTTACTTATCGCATACAAGATTTTGTAGTATTTGAATATTATTTTGAGATATTTCAGTTTAGAAATTAAGCAGGCATATATTTCAAAACTTTGTTTTGTTTCGTACTTTTCAAAGATTTGGGATTTGGGGTTCCAGGTTTTGGGTAGTCTCACTCACACTAAGTACCAGCAAATCCCAAAACCAAGTAGCAAATCCGCCCGCCACTAACAACAATCAAATATCGGAGTCTGAGTAACCTCACCGAGGTGCCGCATGAAACTCAATTCCTAAATTTGATGAGCATTTTCTTTTCTTAGACTGTTGGGATCGGTTCAGTTAATGTTTTATGGCTTGAAAAATGAAACCGATAATTCCAATGCTGCCAGAACATTGAATAGCTGAGTTATAAAAATGGAGTCAATAGAACACTCTTCTCTTATCGCTTCCAAAAATTATTGAATGTATCAAGAAAGGAATAAAGCTAGATTAAGAAAAGAATTAGTTAAGACCTTTGAATTACTTCCGAAATGTAAAGATGGGAAATGAAAGAATTGTGTCCTAACATGGGGAAATAATTTTGTTGGCCCCTCTCATTGATACGAAGGGACAGAACGCATGAATTACATAGCTTTTTTTATATGAACAGTATTACTTCCCTTGTGTAAAAAAAAATACGTCGTCAACTCCAACCCGAATTCAGCACTCCTGGGTTCCTTTGAAGCAAGAACAATGAATCGAATTATGCCCATTAGAACGTTACAGTCTCAGGGTCAGAGTGTGAATTTGGCAGAGGCAGGGCCAAAGCTAATCTTTAAAAACGTGTGATTTGTTTCCGACAGGATAATCTTTCTATGAATCCCCATTTGAACAATGAACAATAACCTTCCCTATTTGAACAATGAACAATAACCTTGAGCTAAAAAAGATCTTTTGTCTTTTTTGTTACACAATTTTGTATTAGTCTTTCTTCACCATTATTCTGTGCCTTCTATTGATTATTTTCTAATGTCATTCCATGACCGTCGTCCTGGGCTGTCCCTGTACTGCGACACGCGCTTTGTTTGATAATGCCAAAGAAAACCACTCAGAAGGTTATCGCAGCTAATAAATGAATTACGATAACTTTTACAAGACACTGTGGTGTCACACAGGTTTGATTTGAAGTGTAAAAAAGAGAAAATAATGGAATTTTACTGCATATTATAAGGATACAGTGAAGCACTTTCGAGAAGTTCTTATGACAAATTAGGAGAAACGAGAAAAAATATAAATTAATACAACAAACAAACAAACAAAATGTATGCAGCCTCTAGTCAGTAGATGTGCCGACTTATAAGAGTTCCTGAACGAATGTCTTTTTCTGCATGGCAGCCGCGACAGTAGAGTAATCCTTGGCAGTTTTCTTCCGACGGGCCCGTTCTAGCTCACGAAGAAAGCTCAGTCTGTAAGCCACCCTGCCGTGCTGATGGTGACAGCCCTCTGTCAGGAAGGGCCGGTGCTCAATTCGATACTGACTCTCCTTATCAATGGGAACCTGTTCTTCGGAACTGTCTCCTTTCTCTCGACACCAGCGCAGGGAGTTGATGATTAAGGAGGCGCCGAGATCCCGAAGGCGAGTACTCTGGGGATATAATTTGAAGTCTGAGTGAGGTGTTTATTCGCTTCTATCTATTGTCAAATTTTTTTTCGAGAATTCTAACGCATTAGTATGCCTATCCAATAACATACTCTCGGGGATAAGTGCAGTCCATAATACCAATTACTAATACTTAACATTTTTTTTTTCATTTGTCTATGGTGCTTTGTAAAAATGTAACTGTTTACCTCTTCACTGTCAGTATTGGGCTCTCTGTTTAGAATAGAAAGAAATTTCTGTGCAACTTAAATCTTGTTATAGGTAGTCGTAAAAACATGTTTCTTCTTCGCTTGATTTCTGTTGAGTTTGTGTGTGATAGATTCTTAACGTGTTGGGGTATTTTGTAGCGCTTCGGGAATCAATGGAAATCAGTCGACAGTGCTATTTTTGTTCGGTGACCAGAGGTTGAACACTACAGCTTTAGGGTATCTTCTCGGACCTATTTTCTCGTTTCTTTCTTTTCATGTTCTCAAACAATTGCACTAAGTATTCCTAAGTGGAAGTGATGGATTTTGTCCAGTCGAATACTTCAGCCCAAAGCAACATGGCTGTCGTTCGTATTGCTCCTGACTGTGAGGCTGTAATGATTACTATCACAACAATGATTGGAAAAAGAATTACAATTGCCTGTCACGGTCATGTTCATATCATGGTTAAGATAATATGTTGTTGTTGTTGTTGTTATCGATCCAGCAACAGCTGGGCTCTCGCCCTTCTGTCCAATGCCATGTAGTGATAAGTGCAGGTC